>NC_050600.1:16232711-16532711 GCF_013368585.1 Megalops cyprinoides | reverse complement strand
CACGGGCAGAGTGGGGATTAGCAGCCTTTAGCCATATTTAATCTGACACTGTCCTCAGTCAGTGTTGGAATACTTTTTGAATGGGGGAGGAACAAGGTTTATTGGGATGCATCCTAGCATTTTTAGCTTTTCAAGACAATTTATCTTTACCGTAGCTGGATCACTTTCATTTTGCCTGAGTGTAAACACCATCTTCTGTAATGCTTATCATTTGAGCCCATTTTCGATGGATGGATACAGTCAGCCCTACACTACTTCCATGTGATTGGATTTTGGAGCATCATGGATGGTGATGGTGAATCTTCATACATATGTTTGTTACCAAGGCTGTGAGGAGAAACACTAATTTCATTCAGCATGTCAGTGTATACATGGCAGCTAATTATGTAGAAAAACCCCTATATACATCCTCTGCTTTCAAGGAAAAATATATGAAGTAGTATATGAATCCCTTTATAACTACAATACATTTTTTGTACGCATCACATATAGTTTCTCTTACATGTGATATTTAGAATTTATATTGCCAAAGAGTTAAATATATTTCATTTGCAAGTGAATACCAAATCATATTGATTTAAGCCACACTGACAACATTTTCACCCTACTGTATATGACAAAAGAAAATGAGAGTACATTTCAAAGGTATACTAATATGGTACCATCTGGTTAAAAAACATTCGATATCACTAATATTACATGATAATGGCTTAGTGACATGGCCCCATGTCATGATTAGATGATTAGAGGATGTGCCATTTCTATGAATAAAATTCCTTCCAGAGTCAAAATCTCTTGACATTAATAAAACATTAATAAAATTTGATTTGTGAATTGAGTTTAAAATAAATCTTGGATAGTATCTACTTCACAATCAAGGGGTGCAGTTTACTTTTTCTACATCTTTTTATTGATATTGGGCATTTATCAGGCATATTTTCTCAAACATTAAGCATGATTTTACATTTTGTTGAACTTTTATTCAATACTATATGCGTCATGCATGATCAGTGGCAGTTCTGTTTTCTGCATGCATCAGTTTATCCCTGTAATTTTGCAAAGGTATCAAAGGCAGTGGCAGTCTATAAAGTGAACATTTCCACCACCATTAATAATATTTTTTTTTCAGCTGTAAGACAAAATAGTTTCTTGTTTTTCCTACAGTCAATAATCATATTATAAATGATAGGTAACTGTCAGTTACCAGACAGTCAGAGACGCACACACCCAAACACACATGGACACACACAGACGCTGACACACACACACACACACACACACACACACATACAACCTCCACCCCCCCTACTGTCCCAGTGGCTGAGGTAGCTCTTATACTGTAAATAAAATGATTACTTCCAAAATGTTGTTAAAAATCAAGAATATATCATGTACAGTTATTCTGAAAATTGTGTTCAAATCGATAAAAGGTTATTGTTTCTGTCTTATATTTTGAAAAGAACACTTAAGGGAGAACTATGTGCTTTTTGGGGCGAGCATTCAAAAGTTAATCTTTTAATGGTTTGACATTGTAGGCAGCCTGGATTTGTATAAATGTACAAACTGCAAACAACCATGTCTCTTATTTGCTTATTTCAACACATTATGATTAACTTTTGGAGAGCTACTTTTTATGCATAAAGCATGTAGCAGAATATCCATGAAACTGTTCAAATATTACAAAGAAAATGCTCAATTGGCAAGTTAAATTATTACAAAAACCTTGCCCAGAAAATGTCAGTTCTTTTCAAAATGTGTTCCCTAATGTATTTGATTGAGTTTAAAACTGGTATCTATCAGATTTTGCCGATGTTGTAACGTTGTTAATATTTATAACTTTCAGAGAAATGTTGTGTATTTACAATGATGAATAAATTAAACATTGTATTTTGTATAATGAGAATTATTACATTTTTGGTGTCTCATTAATACGCTCTGAATTACGATGGACCAAAAGTGGAAAAGTGGGCTATACACACACTTCACACAGACACCTACACACCAAAGCGATATTACATTACTGCTTAATAAAAAGAACTCCATTTAGAAGACACAAATGAATAGAACATGGAAGATGATTACACTTTTATGAACAGATAGCATGAACAAACCATATATTCCATAAAAACAAATTTACCAATCCATTTTAGCATAATTTCATTTACTTTTATTCACTTGCCCAATGCTTTAATCCAAACCGATTTAGTGAGGCAGAATACAACACACAAAAAATTCAGGGCTTTAGTCATATTCAAATATATAATTTGGCTGAAGACTGAACCTTCAGACCTCTACTGTCAGGGAAATATTGTTTCCACAAAGTTACTGAACTACTGGATGGGAGACATGAGTAAAAGTTGATAGAGCAGCATTGCTTAACCCTTCTGTTGTCTTCTAAAGCTATCAGGTCATATATAATATCCCATAATGGACTTTGAGTCCATAGCACAAAAGCATTTTAGTGATTTGCAAAGGGTTAGTTCCGCAAGCTCAGAAATAGATAGCATGGGGAAATTCAGGTACAAGCAGGCTAGAAAACTAGATTTGCGGCCGGAACCCACCTATTGTGCCATGTGCTTACCACTACAATTAACTCAATCCGGGAAGCGCGGGGTGAGAGGAAAAGCCAGGCTTGTCTAATTGAACACAGGTGCTCCGATATTCCTGAGCGAAAGTGGGGTTCCACACACGTTTCCTTCCCTCTCATATACCGGAACAAGAAACCCTTTCACCGCTCTCCTCTGAAGGATGTTTCTGATCAGTGCATTTTCTGCTCATGTGATCCCAAGCAAGCATGGCAGCCCAGGAGCTCAAGAGCCAGAAAGGACACAAAGTGGCCAATTAATTTGTGGAATCGCTGACAGGCAGAGATTGGCTTACTCAAAGATATGCATGTTTAGTTGAAGAGAATTAAATCACATCCAGGATATCACTTCATTATCTCAGAATCCTAGATGCCATTTACTAATAAAATGGCTTTAATAAAATGAATAAATAATGCGGACATACACAGACCTCTGCAACAACATAATATATAAAATGCCACAAAAAACTGAAGATTTCAGAGTAGACACATGAACTATAGGTTCATGTTCCTGGAAAATGTCATTTATATATTAGCTTAACACCATTGCTTTTCTCAAGTGTAACACTCACATTTCATCTCTATCTGATTTGATACTACTTTTTGTGATTTTTTTTTTCAAACAATTTATTATTATGAACAATGGAAACTTTTTTGCACTATATAGGATTAACTAGGTAGCACTGATTATTCCAACCATAAAATGAAATCCATCTGGCTACCAAACAAACATTACAGCTCTGAGGCTGGACCGCTTGTTCTATCGTTCATATTTTCCTCCCTCCCAAGGCCAAAGCTGAGCCTTTTCCCAATATTTCAAGTGGTGTTCAATGGCAATTCCACGAAAAAGACAGCGCATCTGCTTTCCATTTAACATAACATCATACTCATTCTGCATACAATGGTAAGGTTACGGTGGCTTAGCCATGTCATTGTTCAAAGTCATCCTGATTTATCTGCCTAGCTAATTGTGATGTTGTAGAGTAGTTTGAGGCTTCAAAGGACAACAAGGTCTATTTCCTGAGAAAATCCCATTATTTCAAGATACATAGATCACATATCTGTAATTAAGGCTTGAAATAAATAACAGTTGTCTCAGTAACTCATGGCAAGCACTGAGCTGGCTGTACCAAGCACAGACTCAAGTCAATGGTCCCATTAACACTGCTTTATAAGGACGTGATGTCCAAACTCTTTCCCTGGGTTTGATTTTTTCATAGAACCCATTAGTGTGCGCACTTCTTTAGAAAGTCGAATGTTTCTGTTTTCAATTTATAAAATTCAACATGTACACTGTAAGCAAACTTAAAATCACATTACTCTGGCTTAAAGCTACTCGGAAAATGTTACACATCGTGTTTCTTTGAAAAAAGGTCCCAGTGGTCAAATGAAATCATACTGATTGAACAGGGTATGGGTTGTGGAAGAGCACGAGCATGCAACAAAAAGATGCCCTACCCTGTGTACACAGTTTGTTTAGCAATACGGAAGAGATGAACGGAAATCTAATCAGGATCAGTGCAGTCAAAGTGTCACTGAAAAAGCCAGTACAGTTGCATAACCTATATAATAAAGAGGAAATGGGTATTACTGTCTTAATAATTTATCCAATATTTTTCATAAGACCTTAAAAACAGCTTTTAGTTTGAATTAATTGTATTGGCTACCACAATGATCAAGTGATTGGTTGGCAACCATACCTCCTGATATTCAACTGTCTTTTTATTTTAGTTTGGATATGATCCAGACACATGCTAGATGTATCTTTCACTGCTTACTGTACATTGTACCTTGGCATGTGACAAATAAAAAAACTTTGACTTTGATCATGTGTAAATCCTGACAGTGGTCTGGTATCCAGTTCTAGTGTAGTTAAAAATGTATTGTCAAAAACATAGCAATCGTACTGAGGGCCATGGCAACAGGAATACAGTGGCCAGTGGCGCTGTAGAATGTAGAAAGATAAATCTCTTCTCATACAGAGAACTCAAAGGTCCAGGCAACAGCTGTTATCACTCTGCTTGGGCCATGTGATGCTTTGTAAACATTGGCCCTCTAACACTTCACTACCTTGAAAGCCTTTGAGGGGAAAGACCAATCTAAACAGAATATTTCCGTTTCCCAACATGACAGACCAGGCATGGCATATCTAAATGAGTTCATTTCTTCCGTCTTTGTTCTGCGTCAAGTCTCTCCCTGGAGCTACAGTGCTTTCCAGGATAAATCAACGATTGAAATGAGCAGAGACTCTGAAATATGTAATGCATCTATATGATATATGAGCCATCCTATTGACTGAAACCATACCTTCCAAAGCGTCAGAGGTAATAATGTGCAATAACTGTGTGCACAAAACCGCCTCCCTGCACTGTCTACCCAGTCATTTCAAGACTTTTGTCGCCTGCGCCTACGTCCCTACAAGCCCTCATGTCTCTGAACATCCTGCCTCATGTACTGAGCTCCATGGGTCATCCCACTGTCCCATTCCTCTATGACACAGCCATACACAGTTACATGTCTTGCAACTCGATGTTGTAATGAACAAATCCACTCTTGTCATAAAAAGGAGTTTCTCACCACCTTCTCTGCCCTGCTTAACACACAGTACACATATTAAAATTCTTGAAAACTGCAAGCAACTGTGCTGCGTGCAAACCTAATGAATGTTATGAGAGGGCCACTGACACTTGGGGACTCAGGGCTGGCACACACATCGCACAAGTTTTGAAAACGTGGGAATTATACTTTATTTACTCAGGACTCGGCAACAATTTTTGAGCCATACAGTCAGTATGCTGCCCTATAAAGGGTATAAAGCAGTTGCAATTACTCCAGGACACACAAAGTCATTGTCTCTATCAAGCTACCTGGTTCTTTCTCATGGTTTCTTTCCACTTATTGCACTTGCATTGTTTGCTGTGGAATCTGTTTTTGGAAAGATTAAATAAACCTTCATGCTCAGAGAACCCACTGTAGTCACGTGTACCTTGTTATCTTTTTGGGGGTTATTGGCAAGTCTAAATCCATGCCAAATATTTAAATTATTTCTTAAAGTAGTAAAAGTTGTAACACTGTTTTCTGTGCTCTGCTCTTCAATTTATTGATTTCAGGGTGCATGAGTCCATAATTCACCATTATAATATACCCGGGGTCCCACAACTTGGACCAGTCTGAATATTATATGCTGAAATTATTCAGCAGCAAATATTTTTCTGTGAATGGACTGTATAACAGAGCTGTAAGCTATTAATAGTTTTTTTTTGTGGTAATTCTCATTGAGTGATCAATATTTATTGTGCTTGAGGTTTGCTAGAAATTGTCATTCAAATATGTGGACTGTCAGTGATTTCGAGGACCCATTTTCTGTACACAGTTATGCACACTTTGAATCATGCACACTCTGAACATCTCAGTTTGTGCCAATCTCAAGATTGAGAGTGAGTCCCTCAGTTTAGCCCTCAGGAAAATCTCACAGCTGGAGCAAATCTTCATTAGTAGGCCTGTCTCTTGTCTCAGAGAAATATGGGGTGGGTATTGTCACTTGGGCTGGGATACACCAGTCAGCCTGCTTCCCCACAGTCAGCCCTCATCTGAAAATCCCACCCTCACCAATTCTTGGCCACCTAAAATTACCACAATATGTTTACATGTTTTCAAAAGTGTTTAGTAAACTGAATAAATAAAGGACTTTGAGAGGTATCTTGGAGACACTCAAGTAAATATACGAACACCTTGTACACCTCATGTTAGATTTGGCTGAGTATGCACGACTCAGTCAAATGACATACTACAATGGCACAACAATAAGGACAGTCAGGAATTAATAAGTAGTCGCAAATTAATTTCTTGACGTACTGCATTTTTTTTTTTTTAATTTTCAGTTTTCATCTATTAGGGGTAATGAAAATGATATCATGGTATTAATTTTCGATTTTTTAATATGCCGGTGTTAAGAACATTTTAAAGATGGGAATAGTTTCACATTTGGGGAGACTTTGATCCTCAAGATCATTTGAGCCTCAGTTCTGTGCTCCATCCTGTCAGATATGAAGCTAAGGGACTGCACAGGGGGTTTGTGAAGTTTATGGCCTTGGCATATCCCCGTAATGTCTGTGTTTTCTCCTCTCACAGGCCCGCCAGATTTAATAATCCAGTCAGATTCCAGGCCAGAGATGATATTTTTTCAGATTCTAACTGCGTATCTGAAACTTAGAAAAATGGCTGTAAAAGGCATAAGTGTGGAGGCAATTTTTTCATTCTTGGAACAGGACTGGGTGTGTGGACTTCATTAAAACACACTGTCCTGTTCAGGCTCGGCATTATGCAGATCCAGATCTCGCATGTAATTGGAGTTCACTGCTATTGTGTTTGTGTTCTGCGGCCACCAATTCTGACATCTTGAAATAGGTCCTGTTGTTTGTGCATATACCCATGCACTGCTCGTGTATATTATTAATCGAAAGAGAAATAAGGCAGATGGTGGTAGTGGTGGTGGGGTCTTTCGGGAAAAAATTCTAAGAATCAAATTCTCAAGAACTCAAGAACTCCATCTTTCAGCGAAACAAATCTCATTTCTCTGGTATGATACACAGGATATTAGACGTTACAATCAAAGTTTCAATTACAAGAACGTAGCAACACAGTTCAAGAGTTGCTTCGTGAGGTAAAACATGAATTCCAACATATGGAACCCAACAACAGCCTCTCCACAGCTGCTAGTTGCATCAGACATTGACCAGGTTGCTCGAGGATAGCTGTGCACCTTTGAAGCTGACTAGAGACAGTTTGCATCTGCAGTACTAGATATATTTGTTCCCTGCTGCAAACAGGTTTCTGAACAGATGTTTCCAACCACTTGCGAGGCTTTGAGGAGCCCATGGACATCTGGACAGTTGAGGTTGTGGCATTAGTTATTATTTATCAAACAGAAGTCAAAACCTCTGCATACCCCAGTGGAAAAGCTTCTACTTGCAGGGGCACCATGACATGACCATGTGCTGTAATTGTTTGCAATCCATACTGTTGCACTTCAGGCAACCAGGATCTGTGGCCTGTGATCTTCTGCATAAAACCATTTTTTTTTTAGATATTTACTAACTGGTATGGCTGTGAGCTGCAAACAAAGATGACACTCCAGGAATGTTTACAATATGGTTCAAATTGAACAATTTGAAAGTACTTAATTTATTACTGTACATTATAAAGGCAACATGATCACAATTTTAAATGGTTTGACTTTTTAGGTATTATTTTAACAAGCTACAAGCTAACACTGAATTCAGCATGACTGCTGCAATTTCCACTGTTGGAATATTGTTGGAGGGTTGTTGAAATGGCACACAGTACTGTGCTCTCTTTTAAAAATGAAATTCATCTTTGTTTTCTTTTTAGTTAAAATGTTACATGCAAAATGTCACTGGGATCACACTTCAGATTTTTTGTATTATTGTTGTATGAGAAAATATCCTATAAAGGCACATTCATGATCACCTTTTTCATGGTTTTACATTTATCTTTAGAAGGATGAAAACCATTTTTACACACTGAGGTTTGAGGGTGAGAGGAAAAGGCCTGCTCTGTTGTACATATTCCCCTTTTGTTTGCATCATAAAGCATAAAGCTCTGACAAAATGATGAGCGTGATATGAAATCATTCCAGTTCATTCTCACATGATTTATTTTATTCAACAACCAAATGGAATTTTGTTGAACAAGCATACAGGTAATGATAGCTTAAAAATCCATTTTTAAAAAAACAGACACGTAGATGGATGATATGTAGATTGTTGTTGGCTATGTCAGAACTAAATTATGCATCGGACAAACTTAATAACTCACAGTTGCCTTGCAGTCTTTTTCAGTGTTATAAATTCAGCTGCCTTGCATAATGGGAAAACTCCAGGATTGTCTTTGCCTCATGATTATATGAAGAGATTTCAAAGGAAATCCCATATGTCTTGGCCAGAATACCTTAAGATAATATCATCTAAATAACATAATGTAGACTTAAGACAGAGGGCATACCGTTTCATGTTTTGAGAGTGGAGTTATAATGGCTGAAGCACATTGACACTTAGTAAAAGTAGTAAACTTGCCTGCACTGCTTTTTGCCTGACTCAGATCTCTTGAGGATTTATGTCAGCTGGTATGCACTGAACTTTACTGTGAAATTATAATCGTATTTCTGTCTTAATATGGCCATGCTAATTAGATCACAGCTTTCCGAATTCTTCAACACCTGCTAAACACATTTGTTATTGGCATTTCTTATACAATTTTCATGATTCCTCTCCAGTAACCTTGGGGTGGTTAAGTATACACCAAAGACTGAGGCTGCAGATCATAACCTATTCTGCAGTGATAAATGTTTATGTCTGCGCTTCCCCAAATGTTTTTACATAAACAGTATGAATGCACGTTAAGCCACAATATCATAATTCATTGGGTCACAGCATGAGAGGATCATCCAGTAAATATTATCAATGCTAGTGGACCGCTAATTTAATGGTGAATAAATGGAATAATCCTTCCACCATTGCCATATACTACCTTACATGAACCTCACAGCCTCATAATGAAGTATTATTGCTGGTACAGACCTGGCCCCACACTTGATAAACAGACATTTTGAATATGCTTTGGATGTTGGGTGTTACCAAACCAAAGAGTACTAACCTAGAATGCTACAAGTATAAAACGTATTTCAATTTATCACCTTTCACCGTGATTTTAATGAAATAAACAGAATAAGTGTAAATCTTGTTGGTCTGCTCAATAATGTGGAAACTAAATAATAAATTCTAATAAATTTCCTGTTAGAATCATTTAGTGTATTAACGTTAGCTACAACACTGTAAACTGGAAACTCGAACTGTATGATTCTTGTGGATTCATCATAGTCCCTGTAGTGTTAGGGTAGTGATACAGAGATGTCAGAATGTGCATGATCTCACCTGGATCTGGATTATCTGGCGTGACATCTGTGCATGTATGCTTTTACTGATTTATCAGCCCTGCTTACATCACGAATAAAATTAAGAACAGAATGTAGCCCAGTAATAGCTCTGAGAGACTACATGTTACACAAAAAGCAAATTTCACTAATACAAATGTCAGTGTTTGTGCCATAAACTTGGGAGATTCACAGAGAGCTACAAACAAATCAACTGAAAAACAACTCAGTTCAGTCTTAAGCATGTTTACGTCACATACAAAGCAGATAAATTAAATAAACTTCGTCCTGCAACATCATCGGTTTCTCAGAATCCTAAGCGCTCCCTTAGCATTACCTCAGCAAAATGTTCACTTGTTTTTTCCACAAAACCCTCTTACTTAACATTGTAAAATACACAGGAAATAATGCTCACCAGAAATCGTTTAAGTGCACATAAGGCCACACAAGAAGCTACCCCTCAGACTAAACCAAACTGAAGGATAAAACGGACCTGGTTGGACTGCTGTGCTTGTTGTTCCATTCTTCCAGAACGGAGAAATGCTGCAGACTTAAGGGTACTACCAAGCCGCAAGTGTTTGTAAAGAAGTGATTTGTTTTCAATTGATTTAATTACCACAAGCTCTCATCTCAACGTGGGTGAGCAGACCTAGCCACCCAAACAAATCCGAGTCCTATAAAGGAGGAGGGCGCTCCCTTTAAAAATGGGAGTTCAGTTTTACATTTTGTGCTGAGAAGCCGTACATGTCATACTTTTTACTTTGGAGTCAATTTCATCAAGACTCTGAGATAAAAAGCTAAAAAAGGTGTTTTTTCCTAATCTTTATCATTCTTTTTCCATAAATTTGAATTATGAAATCAAGATTTGTTTATTTTTCATAGTTGACACATAGTAACAAGTTCAGCGGTCACTCTAATTAAATAACACACAAAGTACCTGTGTTTCCCAAAGTAACAGACAACTACCTAATGGGTCAGATTAGATTTTGACCTCAGGAAATCTTCAGATTTTTCAGATAAATCCAATTTTATTTCATGTTGAGCATCTTTTGAATAAATTGTCAGTGCTTTTAATTAAGCAGAAGAAAAGCAAGGAAGCTATGAGCAGCTAATCAGTGACCAGGGCAACACACACTTTATTTTGTAAAATATTTTGCTCATCCCTCCCAACCTATCCCAAACACAATATTTGACTGTATACCATATGTAACCATGCTTTAGAATGTTGTTGGTTTGTTATCTTGTGTTTTGTAGTATTCCACTCAAAGGTCTGTAAATCCCCTATTTTTTTTTTCTCGCGGTTTATTAAACCGTTTAACAGACTAGGAAATTCCAAAACTGAACATGTGTTCCAATGTGTTTCCCAGATGTTCAATAATCCTGAAAAAATACCATACTGTCAAGAAAAAAACAAACATTTAAATGACTGAATATTCTCAACTACACTCAAGCCAAAGTGTAAATGTTCTGCATTAACGGAATAAGTTACTATGCAATAAAATTGTTGCTCTCACCAGCCAAATGAAGGTGTCAGGGGTATGAATGTGGTTCCAGCCCTGAAACTGTAAAGGATAATTATTTAAAAGCCACAACTGCAAAAATAATATATGTGACATAGTTAATAATGATGATACAGCACTCTGTTGGTGTAGAACCTGATGACGCAGAGGAGATAGTTCGGCAAATTTCATTTCATCACAGACTGCTGTGATGCTTTCAAATTGTTCAACTACGCAGTCACTGCAAAAAGGGAAGCTGCCATTCAAAGGTCAGAATTTGACAAGGCAAGTCTACTCTGAAAACAGAGCAAGCAAATTCCTGTAATATGTTCTTGAAAATTTCAATGTGTCTGGAATAAACTTAACAACTTACCTTGTAAACTTATGAACTTAACAACAACATGTCTGGAACAACTAGTCGATCGAGTGTAGGAAGTGTGAAAATTATTGTCATTTTCACCCCTAAGCTCCAAAAACTATATGCTGTCAAGGTGAAGGTACAGGTCATGTTTCAATCTGGAAGGTCAAGGTAGTGTTTCATCTAAAGTTAGAAATGTACAGTTGGAAATCAAGCGAGCTACAGTTCTATAAACAATCTTCTGCAATTAGTTCATCAACTTCTTGTATATAGGTCATCAGTTTCTCCTGTATATATGACAGGAATCCCCTATTTATATCATCTGGACATTTGTTCCTTCATTATGAACATCAGTTAGCATGCTTTGAAAATGATTTGATTTTCAGACCAGATGTTGAGCAGACCTTTTTGTCAGATATGAGCAGTGCAAAGTGCAAAGACATCTTGATTTGTAGTTAGTAGTTTAAGAGGAAATAAGCACTTCATTGACTGAATGGAGTGTATACTAGTGTGTCTGATGTCTGATAGTATTAAATAGTATAAATGTCTGATAGAATAGACAAACCTATTACACCAGTTTTTGTGGATTATTTTTTGAGAAGTCCTAAGTGTTGATTAAAAAACAAAATGCTCTGGAAACATACAACATGTAGATCAGGCCAAGTAATCATCAACTTGATTGTCTTACTTGTAGGAAAAGTTGCCAGTTTGTGCAAGCACCATCACATTATGAAACAAACAAGTAAAAAAAAAAATGAAACAATGTTTCACATATGCCTCTCTTTTTGTAATGAGCCACTGTATCACTGTGATAATCCTGTATTGTTGGAGTGCAGTAATTACAGCAGGCCTGCCTCTTGTCTCCTAACACATGATTTATTCAGGCCAATTAAGCATTTCTGCCTCTTCCACTCCTTGCTAAATTTCCATCCATACTTTGCCCACTTTGGCATTTTAGAGAGGTAGGAAATTTTTCTGTTTTTCACTTTATGGATGGCTGGCAATAGCTGTAGGGATTTGACAACAGACAGACACACAGAACATAGGCTCAACAGCTAAGCAGCTGGACTTCTGCTAGAGTTTCAAGCGCTCAGAGTCTGCACAGAACACTGAACTGAATCATCTGATAAGTACATAACTAGCGGAAGTCATAGCTAGTTAGCTAACTTAATTATATTCAGAGGTCTTCATGTTTAATGGTGGATAATGCATATTTATGGGCAGGCAGAGGTAAACTTTACAGGAAAGGAAATTAAAAACAAAATTAACCTTACAGCTGTTCTGTCATCTACTCTAAAATTTATGTGAATTTGTTAGATAAATGTAAAACCTAGTAATCTGTGGTTATACAATTATAATCCACATGCTTAAAAGTGTGTGTGGGGGTGGGAGGGTTGGGGGTGTGTGTAGGTGGGTGGGAGGTGCTTCAGTTTACTCACTCTATTGACTTGCAATGAATTAAAAACCCTGAAAGCAAATAAACACAATGGATCCGCCTACTAGTTCTAAATTCAGATTTTAATGTAGACAGCTGCAAGGTGTATTAAAAATGTATGTTGTACAGTTAAGTTAAGACATCAATTAAGTATAAAGGGGACCTGTAGTGTTGTACCATAATTATAAACTGGCAAGGGAGCGTTTCTGCCAGCTCTGTGAGGACATGTTGCTCGTAGCAACTTGCTAGGAGACCTAAAGAGCCTGAGGTCAGAGAAGCTCCTGTTTTGCTAATAGTGCAGTTGAGCAGGTGTTCGTCCATCAAAATAACAGAGGATTTCCCATTCCCATAATGGGCATCAGCCAGCTACTTTGTTCATGATGTAAAATTGTGGCAATGCCTTATAAGTCTGAAAATATCAAAGGTAACTAGTAACTAAGCTTTTAAATAACAGTTTTGTTGTGGAACATTTGGAATTCATTTAGTATTTTTTTTTTTTTGCTCTGTTTCTAGGAAAATTTAGTTTGTTTGCATTCCGTGAAATGATTTTATTACTTCCCACAAAGGATGTTCCTTTTGACACAGGCCATCCTCAAGGTAAAAAAGAGCCCACTGAAAGCCATCTTATTTCAATCTTCTATTATGTAGTTCTATCTTAAATAAACTGCTGTAAACCAATAGACCTCTAATTTACATAGAATTCGGAATGCAAAACAGCTAAGCATGTATAGAGCAGATTAGCAGATGAATTGGTATGATAGAACAGGAACACTATGTATTAGAAAAGTGGATGCATATAGCATTCATCCTGAAGCATCCATACAAAGTACTTTCATAGTACTTCACTCAGTTTTTCTGGTTAATGGAGAGCCTTACAGTGGTACATCTCCAAGTCTTAATTAAACATATGATTTGATTTTCTTCATTAGATCTACAACGTAGCCACATTCTCTCCTTGTATTCTTAAAGGAGTAGTTCAAAACAAGGCATGGCTCCAGCTGGAACCCAGTGAGAACATCTGTGACCTGGGCTCAGAGAGAAGTCCACAGTTTCAAGGAAGTTGAGTTCAAAATCCGTGCATACATTCACTAATGATTGGGCCAATATGTGACCTTGAGCATTCTGTTTTGCTGTTGTCATAAACAATAGCTTGTGAAAAGCTTTTTGGGATACTGTAGTACTGTTACTAGTAGCATTCATTCAATATGTCTCACCTTGCTGACATTTTAATGTGCTTGGTTCTACTGTAGCAAATAAATAAAATGCAAGTGTTGAATTTTTTAACCTGTACTGTTCTACAGCACTTTTTTTGTATTATATTAGGCCCCACTGAAAAAATTAAAACGTAACTAGATTAATATGAAAAGTCAAAATATTGGCAACTTGCAATCCATGTCAACATTCAACATATCAAATGTCATTCAGAAATGAATGTGCGGAATTTGCATGCTAAATTAATCAACTGATTGCAGCCATGTAAAACGGATTACATAAAATTCGCTCTGGATAAGAGCGTCGTCTTAGCAAATAATATTTTAATAAAATCGAATGCAATATAATGCAATTGCCTGTTGCAACAGGTGCCATATATTTTACAGGAGGTGAGCAATTTTAGAATATATCTCATAAACAGTATATAAATGTGATGATGTTTAAGGGGCTAAAATCATAGTGCTCATTCAATTGCTCATCTTTTTAACAAGCTGGTTTAGGTCTTCTGATGTTTCAAAGCAAGTGAAGTGATCCTCAACCTATAGTATGTCTTCTCTATCTACAGTATATCTCACAGAGAAAAATTACAAAAATTACAATATTTTGGGAGGAAACAGAGACTCAAGGAAGTGAGAGTCAATTTTGTTTGAACTCTGCCTAAACAACTAACCTGGCTCTGGGGACAAATTCATTCTGAAATGTATACTTTTGCATTAGACCATGGGGACTTCATTTTTCTTTTTTTGTCATTTCATTATTTTATCTTGTTTATTGGTGCTCCCTGAGTGACTATTCTTCCTCCCTGGTTTACGTGCATGATTATGTATGCATCAAGTATTCCATATGTAGTCCAGTCCATGTATAGCAGTCCATGTGAACTGAGGCAGCTCTGATGTTGCAAAGTAACTGGAACTTGAATAGAATGGCATGTGGTAAAGGGCCGGCTCATCAGAATTGGTAAGCTTTGCCCTGTATCCCTCTGCTCTCCATTGCGTGAGCTATCACACAGGGCTTTTCCATTTTAGACCTCATTCCCCATTATGCATTAGTAAAACAAAAGAACATTTACACAGAACACGGGATTGTTTTGTGTCCATTTAAAGTATAAAGGAAAGAAATATATCTCCTTGTCTTTGTTGGAGAGCCAGGAATAATAATGTTTAAAATGGAAATAACAACAAGAGTGTTGTTAACTGCGGTCTATATTCACCACTGATGTCAGTTGCCATCCCGGTAATGACTGAGTGGTTTGTGTTGTCTTCACATTAATCATTCATGGTAGTATTCACAAATTCACTTTTTGAAAAGGCCACGAAGAAAGGGATATTGTTGGTTGAAACAAAGCCCATTATATGGGCTGTTTAATGAAAGTAAAAACGACAGTAGTGTCTCTCACACCTTTGGGCCGGAGTCCCCACACTTTTTTCTGCTTATGTCAGCAGAAACCACAAGGCCCTCAGGCTGCATATAACATAGGACGCTAATAGGCAACGGGCTAGCCCTTTTCGCTATCCTATTGCTATTGTTCTGATTAGCGTGTGGCTGTGTTTGTGTGCTATATATAAATATATAATCTTTTCATTGCCACTGATATGGTAAGATTTCTGAGTAAAATAATATTGTTACTGTTTTGTTGAATGATACCCCTATTAAATATACATTAAGCTTGTGGGAATGGAAACTTCAAATTCAATAATTACACTTAAGTGTTTCAAAATGCAAGAATGACATGGAAAAGGGGATTTCTGATGTAAGACTGAAATAAACTTTTAGGAAATGGTGGCAGAACTAAAAGTTATCATCGGCTTGAGAATCTATGTCCTGCTTAATTTTCTCCCTGTTCAGATTTAGTCATGCTTGCCATATAGTACTCCTCTGTACAGAGTGCATTACCCTGGGAAATGCAAAATGTATAATCCAGAACCATATGATAATTTAATGCCTGATAAATTTTCCCCAAGCCTGCTCTGATTCAGAGTTATGTTTGCCATAAATAGTGGTTTGAATTAGAAGTGTATCATTCCCGACTTTAACAAAACTTAATACTTTTAAAATATCCTTTTTTTCCATTTGACAATATTTTGACCATTGTATTGTATTGTATTCTATTCTATTCAATTCTACTCTGCGATCTATTCTATTCTGTGTCATTTTCCCATTTACACAATGGTCATGTCACACAAGTTACATTCTTAAAGAACTATGCTAACCCTTTGAAAGGAGTTTCAGAACATGTGTGTCCACCAGAGACCTAGCATCTGGTCTCATATCTTCTGTTCATTTCAGCTAAAGTCATAATTACTGAATTTGAGCCACTGATATGATGGCACCCGGAATAACCAGTTATTGCTTTGTCATTGAGGTACTGGTTGAAAATAGGCAAAGTTTATTTATAAATTTTTATCTATCAAAAACCAGGAGTGACCACCACAGTAATTTTAATTCACATTTTGTTCACTTGATGCTTTCTTTTAACAAATGACCATGACATTTCACTATGAAGGTTAAGATTTGTGTGGTTAGTATAGAGACTGTGGGATTCTTTCCTTAATTGTCTGTGAGGTACAGTAACTCATTAAACAGTATCCCATTATTTATTGTATAGCAAGGCTACATGTGTCTGCGATGCCCATGTTTTTCTCATTGCATGGACCCATGATATACACCCTGGCACATCACACGGATGGCAGGAAGGTGCACTACCCTATGTTTAGAAACATTCCTGAAGCGTCTGATATGTATGGCCTATATTGTAAATCTTTTGGGCATTTTATTTCACTTCAAGTTCAGATGAGAGTAATTCACTTGATATATTTAAGTTTTTGGCAGACACGAAGGCCGTCTACTTACAGACTTACAGCTCAAATCACAAAACACATACATTTGATCCTATCCACTAACCTACTGAAATACTTCATATTTTCCTCATTATCCATTCATTAAATTCATTCATGCAGATGGAATGAACCACACAATGCATTCTCCTTGTGAAACTGAGTATGGCAATGAGAAGCAGCTAATCTACTTAAGAGTGTTGCCAAAAATGCAGCAATGTATATGTCCCATATAGGAGCAAGTAATGCTCACAACCCTGGATATCATTAAATGGTACAGAGACACTTAGAGACACAGGCCATTTATTTTCAGGCCAATAATAAATCTGTTCATTTTTCTTCCATTATGTCTGAACTTGATTTACACATTCCACACTGCACCTGCTTATATTAACCATTTTATTGCCCTGGTCATCCTGACACCCTTTTCACTCATATCACTAAATATAAACCATATGTGCTGGCTGTATGTGTCTGTGGCCTTACTGTTTCTACCATAAAAATGTGTACAGTTAAGTATTTGCACATGCTTGTCTTCAAAGAAATAATACATAACAAATACACAGGAAATACAATACATGACAGTAGCTGGTTATGAACGCTGCTGTTAGGAATATACATGGGAAGCAACTGGCCATGTTACAGGAAATAACTGGGAAACATTGCTTTTGTAAAGTGCTTCTTCAGGCTTTTCAGATAATGTGGCCTATATCTAGTTTTAATTTTGGGTCACAGAGGTATCAATAGTGTAGTCTGAGTGGAAGACATATTTCCTTAGCTGTGTACAGTATACTATACAGATGAATGGAGAATATAGAATTTGTATATGTTTGGAATAGCTGGTGAACTGGGGTATGGGGTCAGTTGATCCTTTTTGGTATACTTGCAATTGCATTGTGCATCCCAAGACCAGGGGACAGACATTTTCCCACTGTAATTTTGTTTTTAACAGAATCAGCAATTTTAGTTCCTATTCCATGTGTTGTGTGGTTCCTACTGGAGTTCTATAATGGTTAAAGTAACTGAAAACTGCCTAATTACTGTATATTTTCTCACCATGTCTATGGGACCATGACAAGCATGGCTTTACTATAATTAAAAACTGTAAATCCTAATTTTACACCAAGCAATTGTGACATATAATTGCAATATGCATGAAAATTGGGCACCTCATACAAACTAACAGCCTAAGTACCATAATTTCCCCCCACTAGACAGTAAAAGGCACTAATCAATGAACAATAGTGTGGCATAGTGGTAAGGAGGCAGTGCTCGTAACCTAAAGACTGCTGGGACCGTTGAACAAGATAGTTAAGTCAAAATGCTTCAGAAAACATCCAGTTGTTGTAAAGGGTGATGTGTAATCTATGCAAGTTGTTCTGGATAAGATCATCTTCTACTGTAACTTAATGGGGGATACATCAAAATAGCTAATCAGTGCCCGTTCTTGGTCTTGCTGCCAAATCTGGTGTAAATCATGTTTAGCCTCCCATGTATTCTTATGATAAGGAAACAGACACGCTCATTCTCACATCACCAGAACATACAGAAACCCTTTGATGGCAATACTGTGCTGATATGTACATACCATGCTCAAAGTCCATATCTCCCGGTCTGTGTGTTTTATTATTATAAAAAGTGTTTGCATATTGATGCATACAGTGCATACTATGTTCAGTCAACTTGCTTTGGGGAGAAATTTTTTTTTTTTTTTTTTTGTGGTGAAATTCACAGGCTAGTTTTCCAGTAATATTAAGCGTTAATTTTCACACACAAGTCCAGACAAATGTGATATTAATCCTCTGTTATCATCAGCATCTGTGGCTGCATCTAGATAAGGCATTGAGCGTTCTGCAGTCCGTGATGGAGAGCCTGTGTTTGTCGCATGGGAAAACCTGATCCCCCTGGTTTTTGTTCACCTTTCAACAGGAGAAAACGGTGACACTGCCCCTCCCACTCCCAGGGGACGGCCTTCCAAACCCCCACCCCCCCTTTCCCATCCAGTGTCATTCCTCATCCCCTAAAAGAAAGCTTTGTCAGTATGTCTCACTTAAGCAGTTTAATGTGATAGGCACCATTGAGTATTTCTGGGTGGTAAAGGTATAACTTTGTCAATCGGAACAAAATATAACAATGTAGCATTATTTCTATGGACAGGGCTGAATCCATAGGCTCTCTTTTCTCACACAAAGCCGGAAAATTAACGCCCACTATTAACACTCACCGAAAGACTGATGTCCCTCCAATGTCATTCATCCATGGTGTATATTCAGTATGCTAGCTGTGTACTGTATGTTTAAGCCGCACATAGCCATTCACCTGTCTGAGCAGCATCATTTAAAAAAAAAAAAAAAACAAGCCTATGTAGATCCTGTCATCTCTCACATACAGCAGTAATGTTGCTATTTGTTGCAAAAACTAATATTTAATGGCTCACATTTTGAAACACACCACCATGACAGGGGGTCCAACCCTATGAGAGTTGTGGTACTGAGTATAGCGGCAATGAAAACAAGGTAAAATCAAAATATTACTTCAGTGGATACTACCTTATACTAATCCTTTCTAGTAAGACTAGATCACAGATCACAGGAATCCAAATTTGGTTCTGTGGATCCTCTGTTCATTAGGTGTTCAGTCTGCTTTTATAACATACTTAGAAATCAGATGAGTGTTTTAACTGGATCTGCTAAGGCTGTCATTAGTTTACTTAAGTAACTACCGGCTTAGATCAAGAGATACCTCCTGGAATGTAGCCATCCTGAAAAAGCACTGGGTACCTCACAACAATTCATGCAGCATCACATGCCCCATAAACAGAGAAAACTGTTCTTCTCAAAACTGGTCCATTGGCTAGTTTTGGTTTTGGATGACACAGCAGTAATAAGGCAAAATATCGCCAAATACAGGGACTACTGATCTAAACTGTTTTGAAATCAGTAACCTGAATTGGTAAAGGAAACCTCCAGCTGTGTAAATGGACAAAACTTTACGCTGTTTAATTGGTTTTGTTTTAATTACTATTACCAAGACAAACCAATTTTAACTCGTCCAGAGAGTTATAGGACACCCCAGTATACTCCTGGTGACACGTGCCATCTATGATGTGACTTTCTGTAACAAACTGAAAGCAGTTGTGAACTGTCTCTGTTTGCAGCCAACACAAGCCCATAACCTGTGCTTAGTCACTTGTAAGTCCTGCAGCTTCAGCCCTGGCTGTGATAACTGACATCACTTATGGGTACTACCAATCACATGGAGGAACTCACTTCTGAAAGTAAATACGAATCAGAGTTTCAGCTACATATTTTACACTTTTGATATTTCAATTTAAAACATAAATAATATGTTGGATGTGTGTAGCTCTGACTTTATAATATGACACTGTTCGTCTAAATTCCCAGGGTCTTCATTCCAACCACTTCTGTTCTCTTTTCAAGATTAACTGCAGTCTTTCAAAAATCCATATGCTTCCCATCCAGTTTCCATTTTATTTACAACAAATGCTGTTCCCTTGACAGTGATCCTGTACTCTTTTCACCTTCTCTGCGCCAATGCAGCTAACTCAATGGGGACTGCAGTGAAAGAATGACCTGGAAATCTCATTGTTTCAGATGGCCACTGAGCGGAAGTTAAGCTGTTAGTCCTGCCATTATGTGTAATTGGTGACTGCCAGGCTTATTCACAGAGCCACAGAGAGACAGAGAGCGAGAGAGAGAGCCCCACCCCTCGAGCCACACCAGGGAGCCCCGATATATGACATCATGTCTCTGCCGGTGAGCAGACGCCATTGTTGCCAGTGACGGGCTAAAACCATTTTTTTCTTTTTCTTTTTTTTTTTTTAAAACCCTCTTTTTTTGTTTTCACAAACAACAAAGGGACGCCAGAGTTTCATCGAGTCAGGAGACATCCGTCCTCTGTCTGTTAAAAGGCAGCCATACATCAATGGGCAGGTCACACAACAGGAAGCTCATATGAGATACCCTTACCTTCCCTTCGCAGCGTAGTCCCGCCTCTGCTATCGACCCCCCATTCATCACCAGCCCTGATAGGATTTTCTCATAGGTGTTCTGGCTGACTTCCTTCCTCATTTTTCGCTTGATTCAGAGTGGTCCCCTTTTGACAGCAGAAAATAATTTAATTTTTGGATATATAAATAACTTTAAGCCTGTATCATTTTGTGTTGAAATGCTATGGCAAGATTAAGATGGTGTCCTCCTTTTTGTCCCTGGGCTTCTCTTTGTTACTGCTTGCCAGAAACCCCTAAAAGCCAAGTACAAATCACAGAGAGGCCTCTATGGATTTTTCTATTTTTCCAGTTAGATCTGTTAAGAGAAAAACATTTTCCTACCGAATGTCTTGAAAGCTAATGTTTGCCAGCATAGGTGTAACAAGGCTAATGAGACAGTATATGTGCAACAATATTTTCCTACATACTTTTTTGCTGTCAGACTCAATGCTTGCCTATATGGAGTCTTCTATCATGAATGAATAATTACGTCCAGTTGAAGTAACCAATAATGTTAAATGAGGTTGGAAATAGTCTCTTTTGGTATTGAGACTACTATTCAAGGAAAGGAATAGAAAGAAAATAGTCAAAACATATGTCAGGTAAGAGCTGGTAGAAAGCACAGTACAGTGTTTACCCCAAACGTTAGGCAGAGAGCATTTGATTCAAAACAATGTTTGACCATCAGAGATGTGGAAAAGGCATCTGCTCATAAACACCAACATTTGACATCTAAATTGGTATCAAAAGAGAACCATCAAAATATGTTTATTGGACCAAAAGATGCTTGTTTGCTTGGAACCACTGGGTCTTTGTCATGTCAGCCAGCTGTGGCAAGCTTTCATGAATTGTAACATCACCACAGTTGCACCGGTCTGACCTTTGACTTGCACTGGATGACTGTGTTTATGTTTGGCAGCTGTGCTTATGCCATCAAACTCACAACCAAGGTGTACTTTGCACAAAATCTTGGCTTTCATGGGCTACATAACTATAAATTATGACTATAAATGATCCAGTATGCTACCATAGTAAGTTAATGGAACAACTAAGCAAAAAAATACCCATAACATATTACAGGAGAAAGAGCCTTCCGGGCTGTTTATTTTGTGCTGTGCTGTGAAAACATGCAGTCAGTAAAGTACCACAACATTGTCTCACGTCATTGGATGGCATTCCACAGAGTCATATCATCATTTATCATATTTGATAATATACATGAACAGGAAGCTGTCACAGCATGTCTCAACTGGGACACAACAAAAACTGCCTAAACATTCATGGAACAGTACTCTGACTTCTGCGCCAAATATCTTTACACATACACAACCCCCTTTCCCCTCTGACAACATTCTGATTTGGAAGAGCCAGCAAATTCTGAGTCTTATCCAAAATGGTATATAAGAGTGTTCAGTTAGCCAATGTGCTGTCTTGGCTAGACGGCTGGCATCTGTCCTAAGGCAAAGCGTATCCCACCGCGAGCTGCTGTCAGAATGTGGCCAAACCTTTATATCATCTGATGCACTGTGGGAGGAGCCAGAAAGGACCCATAAGCAAGTCCTGGCCCGGGCAGGAACTGGGGAGCAGGGGGTTCTACACCATTTTGTTTACAGGGATTCAGCCTGATGCCCCATTACTGGACTCCGGACTCTGACAGACAGGTGGTGGCTACAACACTTGTGGTCTGTGCTGAAGGGCTGGGGACAACATTCAGGTTCTGTGTCAATACTGTTTACACACACTGTGAAGAAGCTGGCTGATATGTATACACACACACACACACACATTCATATACATGAGCTTAAAAGTGATCTATATATAAACAAAGTACATACTTTCATACCATGCCATCTGCACATCTGTTGATTGCATGCAATATTTCAGCTCTTAAGAATTCTTCCATACATGTAATGATATGAAAGCACAATGTGGGTTCACATTGCAGAATACCACAAAATATATGGAATACTTCAACTAGCTATTTCGTAAGAAATATTGATATGTGCAAGGAGATTTAGTCCATTCTTTGTCTCCTCATGATCATGACCATGACCTCATGACCATGATCTCAGCGTGGTCCGGCTGGAATACAGCGCATTGCTGTACTAACATATCACCTATGCATCCAGCCAGATATTCATGCCATTTGGCTTATGCATTTATGAAAAAGGCTTTTAAAAGCGTTGGTTTAAACTTCACAGACATAAATATGAGGTTGATCTGTATATATCACTGCTATTGTTTTAGCTCAGTGTCTACCGTGCCTTGTGTAACACTGTTGTTTCTTGGGATGACTTTCACGTCTTGATACACTCAGTGCGAAGGGGAATCTCCCATAATCAAACTGTCTGGAGGGCAATTTGAATAAAAGAAGAACTATACTGCTCACGCTACAAGCATGAGATGTGGAAGTAAATTCTCATAACATCTGTCTCAATTGTCCACGCATAGCCTCTCATTCAAAACAGACGTGTATGTCACATGCCTCAGTCCATCAGTCCATATGGACTAGGACTTATTATGTACACTATAGTAATGGTATAGTATAATATGATGTAACATATGGTATCATGATATAATATATATTTGGTGAAAAAGTGACATTTGTCCACACGCAAGCTCTTAACTACATGGTAACAAGACTCTTGGTGGATCTGGTACTCCGTGTAGGCTGCCCTGCTCCGAAGGATGAAGCCATAGATGTATTATCACCTCACAGACACACCAGCACCAGAAATAATATGAGATGTTTACCGAGATGAGCCAAGCCAGAGCCCGGGGTCCTGTTGTGGATAGAATGATGTATTCCTTGGCATGTAAAAGGATACTTTACGTCAAAACTGGCTACAGACTGTCATGAATAATTAACAGTTGTACGTCCCTCTCTTAGAGAAGATGGTTAAAAAATATATTACAATATAAATACTCCCACTTCCCAATCACATGTTTCCATGGAAATGAAAATAACATCTATAAAACAAACTGGGAAGTGAAGACATCTCAGGGACATGAAAAATGTGAAATATAAGGAGTTGTGGCAATGCTTGTTGCAAGCTTTGAAGACCTACAGCAATGTTTTTACTTACTGGTAGGAGTTACATGTGAAAATGACCATTAAGTGCCCTAAAACCTTGGACATGCATTTCAAAGGGCAGATACTGTAGATGGACACTAAGATAGGTACGAACTTCAGGAACTAGGGGAACCACATTTGAATGTATTGAACTGTAGCATTGTATATAGCGTATATACAGTATAGTATTGAACATTAGCATAAATATCTCCTTCAGTATATATGGTAGGTACTCTTCTCTATTCAGCTAGTTTTTCTTATTGCAACACACCTGTGATCAATTTGAATGTGCGTGCATACCATGCTTTGTGCTGAGTTAACCATATTAACCATATGAAAAGAACTGAGTAACATTTTAACAAAACGACAACAAAACATTTTTAAAAGTAAATACTGCAGATTTCTTTTCAAAATCTGAAATCCAGACCCATATTGTGTCTGTCTCTGCCGGTGATTTGTTCAGTGTGGAGAGCCCAACTCAGATGGTGACGTTCTGATCATCCTTGTCTTTCTGGGGGACAATGGGCTAAATTAACCTCTCACCTCTGCTTTCCTGCTGTGGTTAAGTTTCCCTTTCATTGCAAGACTTCTGTGGCTCTCAGTTGCTGGGTCGTAATGCACCGCACATCGAAAGGTCCTGCAGGCAACGGCAAATAGGAAGACAGCACTCATAGCCAGCAATTATGGTATCATGTCTCCTCTCCTTTGTGTGCAGGTCTTAGCAGAGGCTGTTTTGTGTTTATTTAAGACATATCTTTAGGGGAGCTTGTCTGTGAAACAAACCTGGGATGAAAAAAAATGTTTTTCCTCTCTTTTCTTTCCCCTTCCCCTTCACTGCAACAAGACACCTTTTCAATTTATCACTGTGTTTATCTAACAGTCTCGGAGGGACCATTTAATGAGCCTGTTCAATAGAATTCTGTTGAAAGTTTAACTATGGGAAATGGTTAGTGAAGTATTCTCATGTGATCCATTCATTCATATAGTTAGTCAAATGCAGCAATGGGGTTGTGTGCTGTAACTGTAATATATATTCTATGAAAAACTGTGTCACACCTGATCAAAAATATTTACAAAATGGCCCATTGCTTATCTGGGTTATTTTTGCTGACCAACAATCATTTTATTTCATTTTAATGACCTAAAAATAAATCATAGAATTTATCTAATTTCAATCAGATATGGCTAACATAGTACAAAAAAGCAAGGCTTCTAACAATTCATTAATGGGGATCAATATTTTGATTATATGAGATTATTGAACTCTGACATACAAAAAAATAAAGATACAGAGAAATTAAGGGTGTATTTACCAGTATGGGTGGACAGTTTTAGAAATGATTTGTCTTGAAGGCTTCTTCCTCCAGGACTTTGACAGCTCAGTGACTTAATAGCAAGCCAGATTTGCTGAGGCTCCTAAAATGTGACATGTTTAGTGGGTGATGTGAAGTTTAATTACAAAACATAATCATATATTGACTACACTAGAAAAAAAGTAATAAATGAAACATTAAAAATGGGAAGGTTTCAGGTTGGATGTACCAATCTTTTTTTGCAAGCCTTGTAATGATTCAAAACTTATGTGCTTGGTACATCCAATTAATAACTTCCACTGGAATTCATTTTCAAACATTCAGCCTACTTACTTTTTCCAGACAAAGAACATTAACAAGCTCAGGCTAGATATACATGTATCCTTGAAGAAAAAGAGAAACATTTAACTGCACTATATTTGGGGCAAATATGTAACATGGACTCACATACATCTGTGCAGAAGCCATTTTAGGCCATTTCAAGGCTGGAGGATGTTAACTGATGTTAGCAGACAAACACAATGTGTACATTTATCTAGAATCTGTACACATAAGGAAGGAAATGATTTACATTGCATTGTTATCTCAAACTAAGCCTTTATTCAACTCCTATAATCTGATTGTTCTCTTGGTTTTCTTTTCTTCCTTTATCATGTTATTTTGCAGCTTAATCTGCCTCTCCTGTGTGATGAGATATAATCCATTGTGTGCACTTCTATAGAATGTGAATTTCACAGATGTTTCATTTGTTTGATGCATGTTTGGACAAACAGCTCACAACACGGGGCATGATGCTTAAGGTATAATGTAATGTTCATTGGGTTTGAAATCATCTCATGTAAAAGTGTAGATCTGTCATTATTACACCATGAGATTAATTTGTTTCTTACATTTGAAACATTGTTATCAGGACAGATTTTGCACTTCCAATTTGCATTTGCAATATATTTATTCATTTGGCAGACACGTTTATCCGAAGCAACTTACACGTTTTTAAAAAGAAAACAAAGGAAAACAACTTATAGAGTGCAACACAGAGTGTAGGCACATCTTAGTACACAGAGTTTAAGTTCAGGTTAGTATCAGACAATATGGAGATGTACTTCAGCAGGAGTATGTAATTGCACCAATGTTTGCTGAAGCAGAATAACTGTACATGGGAAAGTCTCAGTAAAGTGTTTTTGATGGCATACATTGAGAGTGGATTTATTTCCACTGTCCACTGATGTTCAAGTTTGTCTACAGTGTTGTATCAGTCATTCACAAGGTGGGGCGAGGAGAAACATATGTTTGGCAGCACAAGGGAAGATTTATCAAATGTTTAGTGGGTGTTAATTGCTAACAGGCTGCTGAGTACAATAAAAAGTGGGAGAATATTTACTGAACATAGACCATGTTGCTTCTGCACATTAGCAAGCACATTAACGTGGCACATTGCAGGTTATCCTTCATGTACATTCCGTTTAGCATTGTATACAATTAATTGTAGGCATTCTTGGTTAAAGCCGCCCAAAATATTAGAGGAGTGTTTGGAAGTGAAATTACTGACTTGTCTAAACATTTGTCTATAGAAATTTACATGATTCTTTTAAGAGTTCAGTCAGGTTCATCATCACCATCATCAGTCAGGTTGTGTCTGGAAAGAAGAGGGATGCATTGCAAACTAATACCAATTAAAGAAATGTGAATATAATTTCCATATATTAAAACACTAACAGTTGTCAGTGTCTCAAATGGTTTGAGTGAATACAGAAATAGAATAACCGAATGTGAAAAAGTCTTAATCAAATGTTTTATGGAGTCTATCTTTCCGCTACTGTTTCAGTTTGTTATCAACATCATATCAGTCATTCATAAGGTAAGACTAAAAGATCTCAGGGTAAGATGTATCAAGTTTATTGCGAATTAACCCATGACAGCTGTTGATTGCCATAAAACCTCAGAGAATATTTTTAAATATGGGCCTTATTTGTATACTGTAACTAATAGACTATGACCCACTGACAATTAACCTAGCTACATACTGAACTTTGAACTTTATGTTCAAACTTCTGGCCATTCTCACTTAAACCCCTCAAAATATGGGAGAGGAAAATAAAGCTCTGAATGAACTCATTCAACTCAGTGTAAACAGTTGTACATTTAAATTAGCTGGATAACAATAATTGAAAGCGGTGTGTCTCAGCAAAGTGTTTTTACGGCATGCTGTTTCAAGTAAATAACATTCATTACAACATCCTGATTGTAATTTTGAATCCTTAACTTTGGAATAATTGGCCTGGACTAGTTTGAAAACTCCTGCACTACATTACGAGTTTGGTGGTTACTGAAAATAACTGACAGTGTTGTGTAAGCAAAAGAAAACTAAAACGTTACTTAAATTTGTCATTCAAAATTATGGACAAACCACAAGCAAGGAGGGGAATAAATCAGGTCATTTGGTTTTTGTGGGAAGGATGATCTCAAAGTAAAATTCATTCTGTGCTCATTAACAAAGCATTTTACTTGCTGGTTTTTCTAATCAGGAGGTCAACAAATAACTCAAATCACTTTGAACCCAGAAACCTCAGGTGTGTTTACATTCTGTGGTTCAGTCCTCTCAACTGCTGGCTGAACAGATCTTTCTATGAGTAGGTGATTTTTTTTTTTTTTACCCAGAACCCCCTTCCAAAAATGCCCTTTTGACTCTGACGTGACAAACAGCTTGATGGGAAAGCGCATAAACCTGTTTGCAGTAGATTTACTTTCAGTTTGGAATAGGAGGAAACTGTCTTGTGGTGACATAACTTACTTAGCTGAATCATCCGTATAGAGTGAAACCAATGAGGAGGCTGTCGTCAAAGCACAGAGTTTCCTATGCTGACTCTGAAAGAGGATGGGGCCTCGTTTTGCTAATAACACCATTAACTCGCACACAGCTGTTGCAACCCCCTGACATTCGTACATGTGTTAGACATTTGACACAGCCAAGCAGTAAAAAAAGTCACTGTGAAATCTGCAGTCTTGTGAGATTTGAACAGGCATATTCTGAAAAAGTCAGTTAGAGAAAAGGCAATGCTTTCCTAATGAGCAATGTGCTTAGTAATCCACTTCTTGATGAAATCAACAAATGTTGAAATGCCAAGGTGTTTTCTGCTGCTTTCTGCTGTACTACCTAAAGAGACTTCTCTGTTCCTCAGAACACTGAGGAGATTAGGAGCTTTGCTTTTAGCTTCTCTCGCAAGGTGGGGAGCTTTTACTGTGAGAACAAATCAAGTGGCTTTGTCAGGTTTAGGGACATTGCACGGAGGAGTGCCACTGAGTCAGCGCACTGTGACTTAGAGGATAAGCCTCACGTCAGTGAACTTAGACGAGCCATTATTGCATAAAGGTTTGGCTAGCATTGCTTCTTACTCTCTTTACTAACAACATAAGAAGTTAATAACTGCAAACAACTCACTGATATAGGAAGTGGTTAAATGAGGAAATTCTTGCTAGCAAGATGGGGGTTAGGTTAGTGTGGGGAATGGACACACTGTTAGTGTACATACTGACAGCTGTGGGAGAAAAAGAGAATTTTTAACTGAGAAAGGATTTGTAATTAGAGCCATCATATGTTGAGTTTCATGCCAGGCCTAATATTATCAACTTCACTGGAAAGCCTTACAGTTTGGTAGCCTGAAAACATTTGTGTTTACCATCATGGAGAGGAGAAATTATGTATGAACTGTTTGTGAAATTCAGGCATTGCTATACCTTCAAAGAAATATCTCATACACTTTGATGAGATTAGTAAGTAGATGAAAAGGTAAGGCATTCATGGAGGGCCCTGTACAAAAAGCCAACACAAAAATTTTCTGCTTGGCCAAGCAAAGTTTCTAAAAAGTTTCACAAAGAGGACATTACAAAGCCCAGCCAACAATGCACTGATATTCTTAAAAGTGCCAGTTGCTGCTATTAAACAGAAATTCACATAGAAAGGTTACACATAAGCTTTTTTGTTTGGCATTGGAAGAACGGTCAAATTTTCTCAGTGTTGGAGAGTGAATCACTGATTGGGTGGTGGGTACAATATCTAATATCTAAAGTATCTGTTTGGATCTATCTAAAGTACATATTTGGAATCAAATCACCCTACTAATGTTAAAGTATGGTATATAAAATTACTGATGGGTATATGCTGTATATCTTGTTTCCTTTTTTCATTAATAACTTACTTCAATGTGATATTTGTTGTCAGACAAGTTGGCAAAAATAAGAGTTATGACAGTGTATGAAAAACCTTGGGTCAATAAAAATGTATCTATTGGTACATTGGTACCACATCAAAACATGCCAAAATCTTGCTTTTTATTGCATTTTGTAGGAAGATGCCATAGGGTAAATTTCTATAATACATCCTTGTACAATCACATGGCAGGTTCAGCATATTTCTTCAGCCAAGCCTTGAAAAATATTGAGTCACCTTGCAATTGCTGTAATTATTTGAGTGTCACACAAACTAAGGCTGTGAGCCTCCGTTGACATGGTGATGCTGAACTTTTGACCTGACTGTTTTAGCTGTTGTGCAAGAAGCCATCTGCATAGGGAGAAGAAACAAATGATGATGAAGATTAGATGTCTGCTTTGAGGGGATTCGCTATCTGAGATAGGCACCAGTCTGAGTGTAAGGTTAACAAATAAGGGTTACGGATATTATTACAGAATCAAGGGTTACTGTTATTATCTTGAGTAACAGGAAAACCATTTTGTGAGATGAGGAAGCACTCTGGATCTGACAAATCTGAAAACTAATTGACAGAATTCAGGCCCAAATATGGTATACAAGGGAAGGTGAATGACAGTCTAATAACAGGAAGTGAGGTTCTTTGTAAAAGCTGTGTATAGCTGGGGATCATTGAGGACTAACGCTGAGTCATATTCTGAGCGGAAACCCCCACCAAGAAAGAGGACCCTCTTGACGGTAGATTCATACTATATCTTGGCTTGCTATCATGTTTGTGACCTGATATGATATTAATATTTAACAGCTTTGATCCTTCAGTGTAAATGTAACCACAATCCTCCAAACGTAACAAAATTGAGTTGTTTTGTTTTCTGTCATTACCAAGTCACATGAAAAATGCATCTAGCTGATGAATCTTTCTTTGGTTTCCAAACACCAGAAATCAGTGACATGTATGAAAATTGGGAAATTGATTTAACTCATCACTAGATAAAGGCATGGATCATAATACATCTATGTATTTTTATGCAGTTTCTGACAGCACTATTTGGACTTGATTATCATTGTTTCAGTGTGGTTTTAATTGTCTAAGTGGTAATTTTCCTGTTGCTGGTCTCATATAGTGATATTTGGAAATGGCTTTTACGAGAAGAAGAACATGCAGTTATAATGGGTTTGACAAATACAGAGCTCCAGAGCTGTTGCGCACCCCAGCAGTTCACGAATGGCATATATCTGAAAAATGCCTTCACATGAATTTAAACATACTTTTATATGTCTGTTTTTACTCATAATTTCTTGCCGTCATAGCCATATATTTGGTCAGACAGGGAGTTGTGCTTTTAAGGGTAAAAGGGAGACTTTCCCCTGAAATCAATACGTATTTGTCCTTAACTTTCACAGATAACAAAGGAGTTATTCCATTTTGGTAAATAAATGGTGGCTGTGCATGTAGTGTATTAGCTTTTCTGCATTGTAAGTTGAACTAATTATTTTTAAGCCAGCTATGATGAGATGCTTTAGTCTGAGAATGATCAGATGATGTCATCTTACAGTAGACTATCCAAACATAGCAGACCAATAGTGAGCAGTATTATTTGTATGTTAAGACATTTTGTAACAGGGAATTTATTCTTTTTCTGCAATTACTGTAATGTTGCACAGCAAATTTATTTGCAAAAAGAAAGCGGAGAATGTTCCAGATTTGGCTGTTTGTTGTCATATGAAGTTGTAGATGAATTATTTGTGTTGAGATGAGGTGGCAGAGATGTATGTACTTGTAAGCAGTCAGAACTCATTGTGGCTCTTTCTGCCAGATATCCCAAGGGCCCGACTCTTAGTTCTACAGAGGCCTGTTGCAGCCCCCAGTTGTCTTCTTTAAATGGAAACCCCACTGTTCTTAGACATGTTACTCATAAAGAGCATGACGCCATCAAAGTAGGTGCAAAGCCAGAATGAGCACACTGATAAGCCATCTCCAGTCTGGACTAGAAACTCTGAGGAAAATTTAAGGCAAGGCATGAGGAGACATCTCTCTTGTCAGTAAGGGCCGTTGGATATCAGTAACATGAAACAGATGACATGAACAGTCCTTTTGCTTTCATTTGTCCCAAATTCATTTACAATTTCAACATGTATTTGGTCTATAAAAAATACAGGATAGCAGTGCCCTTGTTTTAAAATAATTATGTTCTTAACCTCAAACTTTCCCTTGGGACTTCCCCAAAGGTTAGAGTGGTCTTTGGAGAATACAATCTCATTGACTCTGCACTGTGTTGTGGAAAGACAAATTAAGGCAATCCATGAAAGTCCTTTGTGCTTGAAAATAGCTTTTGGATGCTGAAACTTGTGTGTTATGTAAAGACGTTCCTGAAACCCAAAAATCTACAGCCTGCTGAAAGACAAATTCATTCCAGAACCAAGATGTGCAGATCTATAATCTCTTAATGTCAGGGTGTCATATAAATTAGTCTGTTCTTTTTCCGGGTTTGGCTAGGAATGGATACTATACTTTCATAAATACAATTATGGCAAAAAATGTACTGTAGGATTGTGTGTGCACTTTGCAGATGAAAAGGTGACAGTTGGCTTATTAAAAAGAGAATGGGATTCTCTATGGAGCTGTAATGGGTAATATTAATATAATAATTGGGGATATTATCACAGTGCACTTTTGCCCTTGGTACATACACACTCACAGTTATTCATTTCAATAGGCACTGATAAACATGCTGCACACTGAAGATAATTTAATAAATGGGGCCCATTCACTAAGTATTTCATTTTTATGACTGAGACCCATCTTAAGTGCAAACCACATGTTAGCATGTTAATCACCTCTATAAAGCAGGTGTTAGCACTTGCATTTTGCATAAAAAAATGCCATGCTAAGAGAGATTTGGGAATTCTGATGTTGCTTTTATGTTCACCCTTGTCCTTGTAGTTTCACATCAGACAGACATACAGTGTGGTACACACACCATTGTAGCACCGTGGTAGTAACAGCTGCTGACAGTTTCAGTGAAACAGGATTTTTCAGGAGTATGATTTCCATTCACAGTGCTCAACAGGATGACCTGTTGTGAATGTGAAAGAGTGTGCCTTTGATCAATGTTTGTGCAGTAAAATCTCAGCCAATCACATTTGTGCAAAGTTTCCTCAAAAGCAGTGTCACACGCATGATGATGCGCAAATGAAAGAAAAAGGTCATTTTTATATTGTATCTGATAGGTTAAGAAAACCCCACCTCCTTTCTCCGACAGCCAATCATTATCCTAGTCTCACCTTCAAGCTGTATATCAAATGAAATGCTGCTTGAACGAGGCTGATTTACTGACTGGTAAGCAGGGCTAATCTTAAACTGCATGGAATTTGATGTTCAGGACAAAAGGTCTCTCATGCACAAGTGCCGTTCAATCTGGAGTTCCATGTGTAGCAATCAATCTCCAGCTAAGCGTGAACAGTTCCTCACATATAGAAGAACTTGCAGGTTCCTAACATCAAAATCTGACAGCAAACAGCATGGGAAGTGGTTGCTATTGCAGAATCTGCTGCAAATGCACTTTCTCATAGTGTGCTCTGACATAGCTTGAGGACAATTGCTGGCCAGCACAATCTTACACAAAGCTGGAATAAAGAATTAGAGATCCATGCCCCCTTGATTGTTCAGACAGCTGTCCAGTAGGTAGGAGTCTGATGAGTGCACACCTACATGTAAAATGAAAGCATCCATTATAATCAATGCATCCTTACATATAGTATGAGGGCTTGCATGTATCAGAATGCATGCCTCCAATATCCATACAGGATTCACCCTAAACATGGAAATGCAACGTTGTGCTGCATCTGAGAGTCCACATTCATTCCTGTGCTGTAGAGAAACCGAAGGGAATGAGGATGCTGAACCTACACTTTCACAGCTTACCAGAGGCAGCCATAACTTCAGTTCTGCTTCTGTGATCACATGTTGCAAAGAGCGGTCTGTGAATTCCTGTATGCTGCATATAATGAGAGAAAGCAAAACTAAAACAAAACAAAAAACATCCTGACTTGAAAGGAGAGAGAGGACACTCTTTAAACATTCCCTCAGTAGTAGTGTTTGCAGTTGTGTTTTATGCCTTCGACCCATTCAGGACCAGTTATGTGTGAAAAGCCTCACTTTATGCCTGTTCAATGATTTGAAGTTATATACTCCTATATCCTGCAGCAAATGGCTAAGATCTAGTACAGTCCCATAGACAGATGCAAATATCCTGTAGGAACATCTTTAAGATATAAGAAGACCTTTAAGGAAACTGAACTAGAGCATACTATGATACTAAGAGGATTTTGAATCTTATTGTGGGATTAGGGCACAAGGTTTTTGTTAAAGGGTGCAGAAGTTTTTATGAATTTCATGTAATTCATATAGCTTGTACAATGATGTGCTAATACTAATACTAAGCATTCAAGAAATGCATTGTGTAAATTGTTTTTTTAAAACTAGATAAAGTGATGTAACCACAAAACATCTGGCATTGCACAATATGCAGTTTAAGGAGAGATGATGTAAAGTTCCTTCTATAAAAACATGGTTTAAGTGGACAAGAGTTAAAGGCCATGGAATAAGCTATGAAATGAGCTAAAGACTCACTTTCAAAGACAGTAAACCCTTCTCAATTACAATCCCTCTGGCTGTGGAACTGAATCAGTAAATGACCACTATATATTCATAGCAATGTGCATGTCCACAAAAACATATGTTGGTAAAAAAAAGATGTATTGAATCTATGGATTCTCTTGCAATGGTGGGCTCTGCCCTCATGTGGTCACCATGGTGATATCCTCAACAATTTAACTGCAGTTTGAACTTCCTCTGAAATAAAGAGCACTAACAGGAGCAGCTTACTACTATCTGATACTTTATGGCAGCAAAAAATCACTTATCAGATCCTGTACCTGGCAACTTTGTTCACTTCTTGTTGACATATTTCCAAAATCTGTAGGATTTTTAAAAATTCATTTATTGGGTGTTTTTATTTGTATATTTTTTCATATTCCTGTAATACAACAAATTTGAGACACGCAAAATAATTGAAATCACGCAACAATTCCGATGAGCTGTATAAAAAGTAAATAAAAATAAATACTTCTCAGCATAAAAGAGATGGAGGGATAAACATTCCACTTGCTTCATAGAGTAGATCTGAACAGAACTTCATCTGAGCAGAACCGCAACACTCTGAAACAAGCCTGCAAACGTACGCTATACACTGGAATAAATAAATGTAACTTCAAGAGCAGACATCTACATTTCATCTGAGCTGAAGGCAAAATTAAGATGTTACATGTAGGAATAGAGTTTTTAACTGATAAATCACAATTGTCATCCCAAGCAGTAGTACTACATCTGACAGATGTCCTGTGAACATAACAGTAAACCTTTTGCCAGAGTGTGAAACAATTCACAGAGATGTCCTAGAGGCATTCCTCTACCACTCCCCAGAAGTGTCAGCTGACAGAGTTGCCTTGCGTAGAGTATTGTGTCCTGTTTGTTTTTTTTTTGTACCAACAATGTTTTCCAGATTCCAGGCTCACAAAATGTCAAAGCAGTTTTCAATTTTTCTTGTACATACTTTAGTATTTGCATCACAAAAATTGCTTGGTCCATTTTTAAAAGGGTGTGTTTCTAAATGTTGACCGCTTACAGTTTTAGACAATCAAATCTGCATGCTCAAATGAGGGCCTCCCTTTGAAGGAATTCCTTTAGAGCAGGATGAAGTCCAGTACAGGGCGTCACTAATCTCTTCATCAATCCTCTTTCAGAATGTCAATATGGCTGAAGAGCAAGGCGTTAGAGCTGTGGTTACTGTTGGTGCGGTTATTGGTAGAAATTCTGTGTTGCAATAGTCAGAATTGTAGAGCAGATAGAAATAGAAACAGAGCAAAAACTGGTTTCAGATTCTTCCTTTCATTTACACTTTACACATTTACACTTTATTTTGAGATGTTTTGTGGATAACAGGTAATTGCAAATGTTTGTCAAATGCTGCTTTTTTTACCTGAGAAAAATAAAAATGGAACACTGAATATAATGTACATATTACACATGTGATACATGTATGTGCACATATACATGAATCAATTTTCTTTGTGGTTATAAGTGAGTTTCTGGATACATCACATGCCACTTGACCTGAAAATAGACCCCAGATTGAAGTCCCCTCCGTTTTTTCTGTCTCAGCTTACATTTCCAAGATTTTTCACAAATTAAAAGCATGTCCTTCGCTTGCAGGCATGTCCAGTGCTTTGGAATCAATGTATTCTCTTTCCATGGGGGATGATCTGGCATGATCATAGAGATCTACCTCAGAATCAGCTTTAAGCTTTTTTTTTATCTTACCTTTGTGTGGTGTCCTGACATGGAAGAATTATGACTTCAAGGTGCCATTTCCTACTGTTCTTCTTTAAAAACAAATGTGGGTATTGCCCCAGCACATCACTGTTTTCCAGAAGAGTCACTGTGATGTAAACAGAAATTGGTTATTCTGAAGAATTTCCTTGATATCAAACCATAGTAAGCCTATGGTAAGTCTAACAGCAACAGGAAGGGTGTTTATTGTAGAACCAATATGCAGAACATCCATAGTGAGGTAAAAATAGCAAGAGTAATTGTGATTTTGTACACAGAGCAAGCAGGTATGACACCAATCTAAATATTTCATATAAATGTACAGTACATCGTGACAAAGAAGGTGGGGATATCAGACAATTGTTCAAGCAAATGTCAAAACAATGATTCAGCAACCCAGCTAAATGAAGAAGCTGTAAAGTGGTTGTTTACCCTTTTTACAGCTCTCTACTGATAAGAACACAGACTGCAAAGTGAGTGAGTGGTACAGTGACGATAAAGGCAGATGGGGAATTTAGTGAACCAGTAACTAGTGCAAATAAAGGGGAGCTATCACAAGCAGGTACACATGAGTGTTGTAGAACAGGACACAGGAGTCAGGCACGCACTTGCATTTCCACCTTCACAGGTAGCAGTCAAAGGTAAGCTGTGTAGATCATGCTTCATATTACATCAAGTCTTTACTACAGTTCTTGTACACTGTATATTATATACGTACAGTCATTGTACACTATGTATTATATAGCAGGTGAAAATCACTTAATTGGAATTTCCAATCACATAATCTAGAGTTATGAACTTGTCAATTCAGACTGTTTAAAAATAGCAAATTTACAAAATACTAAATGTTCTACAATATACTGTAGCTTATTTGAAATGGTCAGTCATGAGACAAAGTTGATGCTGTTGAATAGTCTATTTTTGTTCTCACAACGCAAAGTAAATGGAATTTAGTTCATGGGACTTAAGTCAACAAAATCATAATGTGCTTATGTTCTGTCTGCCCAATAAATAACAGCTGGCATCAGAACGATTGCGCACAATGTACTATTATGTTGCAATGGTCAGGGATACCTTGGGTTCAGCCAGGGTTTGTAAAGAAAGAACTGGCTTTGAGATTTGAGATCTCTTTCAAAACACCTGTAATTGCACAGCTTGTTGGAAAATTTTCAAAGCATTCTGATGCGTAAATTGAGTTCCACTCCTCCTTCCCTTCAAATAATGAAGAGTATTCCAAAAATCTTCACAGATATAACCATAGCTGGCTGGTGCTTAAAGAAAATAGGGAATTAGTTTCATTACTGAGGTTCAAATATCTGATTTAAGTCATCAGTTGGACTTGTCACCTCGACTTGTCACTTCCTTTTTCTCCTTGTGTTATACTGTACGTGTGGGTCATACATGCATAGTCTGTGCTGCTTTTACATGGAGTCTTCCTTTACTGGAAAGCCTTTGGATTGTTTAATTACAGTAAAACTTGGTAAACCATCATTATGGTCAGGATATATTGATTTTTCTTAAAACTTACAAAAGAGTGACAATTGTGTCAGATCAGAAAACATTGCCAATGGAAATGCCAAAGAAATCAGAACCAGTGTATTGGGGGGAATTTTCAAGAATTGAACTTAAATTGAACTTGAATTTTCAAGTAATTCAGTAAGAGCTTTAATAAATGCTCCTTAACAATTCCTATTGAAACTTTTGGGGGAATTAATTCAATTGATTGAAAAGTACTTATGACAGTGGCAGTAAAATCTTGATTGACTGCTCCTAGTGACAGATTGAAGGACAGCAATGGACCCGCCAGAGCAGGGGCTGCTGTGCCTCAATGTTCTCCTCCTGGGTAGGCCCCAGGCGGGCAAGAGCGCCACCGGAAACACCCTCCTAGGAAGCTACGAGTTTCAGAGCCGGCTCTCTCCGGGGGCCGTGACGCGGGAGTGCCGGCTCTGCTGGAAGAACTTCCCGGGATTCCTGCGACGGCAGGGGGTGGAGACGGCACTGCGTCTCCAGGTGCTGGACACCCCCGCCTACCCCAACTGCCTCCTGAGTTCGGAGCGGGTGAAGCAGGACGTGGCGACAGCCGCGGAGAAGGTGTTCCCTGAGGGAGTGCACATGCTGGTCCTGGTCACGCGGGCTGATGTCCCCATCTGTGAGGATGACCACCAGCTCGTTCACCTGGCTGAGGTGAGGGAATGCCTCTCTGTTCAAGAAATTTAAAATATCCCAATTCAGTCTGCATTGTATTTGGCATCAAGTGCTCATTTTAAGTTGAGCGAGTGTTACTGTTTCTACTTTTTATTAGTCATGAATTGAACAGTCACTTAAATTGACACCAAACATTTTCTAAGAAAGTGTAAGAAAATGTTTTTACTTTGTTAAGGACAGAGCATATTATGGTTGGATTTAATCTGGGCCTGTATCAAGTCCTTAGTAGGAAGTTTAACAAAATGCAAAGTAGAAAGTCTTCATGTTTCAATACTAAATTCAAGACAAGTCCAGAAGGTTGTGAGAAGGCAAAAAAAGTAGTTTCACATTAAATATGTTCAACATAAAGGCTGTTTTTTACTTAAATGTACATACTTTAATTTCCTGGAGGACAGCTGGAAGTCCATCCCCTGATATTAAGGTCATACAACTACACCCGCATAGTGAGATTGCAGGGTATATAGAGAGAATACGCCTAGGCTGACCTCTAATGCACTATGACTTCCAGTGTATCTGTCTAGGAGTCAAGTCATCTCATATTTTTTCCCGAGAGGGGATAGCAATGACAACACTGTCAGCTCCACTGCATCAAATGTCAGCAACATCAGGGTCACACCATTTTCAGGGAATGAGGTCTCTGATACCGAAGAAGATTAAAGTCAAAGCATGTCAAACCCGTGCAGAGCCCAATTCACAAGGGATGCCTTCAAAGGGACACATCTGTTGGCCAAATACAAAATGACTGGCATCACCATGTGTCACGTGGAGCCTCAGAACCTTGTTAATTACAGCCATTTTGGTAAGGTTGAAGATCAGGGGTCGAGTTGAAGACATACTGCACACACTGTCTCCAGGGGACACACACATGGCTTTGAATTAGGTTAGTACACAACCATTGGGAAGTGGACATTATTGATAAATATAGTTCATTCATACATGTACATTCATATACACGTCATAGCACTGTAAAATGATTTGTTTGTGCTCAGTTCTATTAATGTGCATATCAAACACAGCAACATACCTTGGTTTTTAAATCTTTTTAAATTGGTTTTAAATATGACGTTGGCTATGTTACTTTAATCTGCCATTGAAGCATCAGTGTCCTTACATAGATATGAAAACAAAACACATAGGAAAAGAATCTTTGAGCAGACACTTGCTGCTGTTTGGGCTACAGTTCTATGATGAATGCAAAACGAACAGAACCATTTGTATCATCAAATCATGAAGGATCAGATTCATTTTACCAGATCAAACCAAAATCTGGTAAATAACAAATTTGTTGGTATTAGATGTAGTTGAAAAAGTATCTCTGTATCGTGCGTGCAGAGCTTGTGTTTGTGTGTCTGTGCCTCAGCCATCTTGGCTTTTCCAACCTTAGAATATCTGTAGTATGCTAAAAAGCTCTTCGGACACAGTGACATTCCTGAATGCTATGTCTCCCATGTGGAAATCATTTTCATTGCAGTGCAAGAGGAGCCTGGCTTGGGGCCACCGTAGCTGGAATCATTATCACAGACATTTCAGCAGTGTGAAATTAATATTTAGCAATAATTATTCTGAGGAATCAGTCCTGAAAGGCATGACCAAAGTTTCATGGGGATACTTTGCTGTGCTCTTATCCTTTTACACTGGGGTTTGTTATGTCCAAGATATTCAACACAGGTATAAGTTTCCCATGTTTTGCCCTCTCATTCCAAGAAGCATGATGATCTTCCTCCTGCTTGCAGAGTTTTCCTTTTCCTGAACTAACTTTGCAGTCTCGCTTTCAATCAAAATGACCTTAAACTTTTAAGGTGAATCTCATTTAGGAATTGGATTGTAGTACTTGCTTACAGCTGATGTCAGGATTGCTGAAACTGAAGATTCCAAAAGACTAATCTGTAACTATGACTTTTTTCTGTTTCACAATAAGAGTTATGGCACTCAATTTTTTCATACTTTTACTGTGTGTGTGTGTGTATGTATGTCTGTACACATGAATGCATATATTTGTATGTTTGTATGTGTGTGTGTGTGTGTGTGTGTATGTTCTATTGTGCTAGAAGTCGCTCTTGATAAGAGTGTCTGCTACATGCATATATGTAATGTATGTGTGTGTATGTGTGTTTTCTCCAGGAGCTGCTGGGCCCAGGGTGGAGGAGTCACACCCTGCTGGTCCTCAGTCACAGTGACCGTGTGAGCGGGGCTAGGCTCAAGGGTGAGGAGTACCTAAGACTGGCATCGGGAGCCTTCCAAGCCCTGCTGGAGTCTGTGGATCACAGGTATCACTTTGTGGACAACTCTGTGGCCTGGCCCCAGGCAGAAGGCAGACCCCTGCTGGAGAAACTGCTCAGAATATCCAGCCAAAACAAATACAGCAGACTACAAATCAAACCTGGTCATGTTAATGACTTGGGTAAGAGGCAACAGGAACGGCCCACACACAATGAGTCAATTCATTTGTCGTAAGTAAAGGAAGAATGAATAATGAAATTAAAGTGTAGTGTTAGAGTTAGGGCCACACGTACACCCTCCTCACGCACACGCACACTTTTGTTTTAGGTTTTTGTTTGTCATGTGGTACAGCATCATCATGCAGTTTGGGGCAGCCTCTTTTCTGGGTATGCATAAAAGGGTGAACTGCTGACCGGAAGAGGGGGGAGGAAAAAAATGTAGAGGCGAATGAACATGACAGAAATGTTTGTGTCTAGTTTTTAATGCAGTCTGGATGGAGGGACCAGTTAGCAATGTTTGTGTCAGGGGGCTTACAATGATTGTATTCATTTGCAAACACTGTTTTAGTTGTGATGCCACTCTACAGTGAGTTGCTTGGGGCCCACCACGATCGTAGATTATTTGTATGCTGTTTGTACATTTGAGACTCATAGGACGGCATATTAGGAGTCACTGATTTCCCATCAGTCCTCTGGCAGCAAGCATTGGACTGCCGTATTTGTGCCGTTATTTTTAATAAACAATAAAGAAACTGAACAAACCACTGCTGTGGCTCTGTTGAACGTGGCGCTTAGAAGACAGCTGGCTTTTTGATTTGAGGGCATTGGGAGGTCTGCCTTGTGCCACTCTTGTGTTTGTATGTGAGTAGAAAAAACAGCAACAATTAGATTCAGCTACCTGTTCCCTTTACAGCCATTTTCAGAGTTTGTTCTCATGCATGTTGGCTGTAACACTAGGTTTGAATGCCTTATTTGGGTGAGGTTGATTAAAGATGTCCAGTGGATGTCAGAATGTAATACATTCCATATAGAACTGAAGACTGAGAAGGACTGAGAAATGAGTGAATCCTGAGTGGTCAGATGCTGCTGTTCAGAATGTTCTGAACAGCAGCATCTGACTTCATTGTCACATCATTGTGCTCTAAGTGATTCATTGTCACATCATTGTGCTCTAAGTGATTCAGCCTCACCTGCAGGGACTATAATCAACATTTTAAGAAGGCCACAGATGTAATGGCTTTCACAATACAGCCTAAGATGTAGCAAACATGCAACTGTGAACAAATGTGACACCGGAGGTCCAGTGGAAATGTCGACACAGAATTGTTGCGCCAAATAAGTTCATGTTTCTGCAAATCAAAACAATTAAAAAGGGGAAGTTGCTAAAAAGTCGCCAGTTGCCGTTACAGTGTAGTTCTGTATATAAAATAAATCAGACAGCATGCATATGAATTTCAGAAATATAACTGAACTCAAAGTGCAAGCTATAATGGCTTGTGGTCTGTAAATTATGTTCAGCTTTAATCCACGGCATATGGCAAGCCCTCTTCATTGACTTAATTACTGTTGACGTAATGGATTACCAAAGGGGACGTAGATCAAGCTCTTCAGTGCAATTGAAACATATTCAAGAACCAAAGCTGTCTGCACACTAGCTGAGTGACACTTTTGAGTGGTACGTCAAGATGTTCCTTTCAAGGAGATAATGAAGCAAAGGATGATGAGATGATAAGGCTAGAATTGTTAATTACAGCGAGAAGCTTGTTGGAAAGTCTGAACCATGTATCATCCAAAAGTCTATGAGCTCTCCAAAATCTGATTAATGATGACATACACTAATTGCCCCTTCCTGTGCTGTATAATGTGCTGAGTTAACATAAAGTGGGAACACATAGTGAGAAACTTGTCAAGCAATGTGCCAGTTGAAAAACTGTATGAACGGCACACTAGGGAATATTACAGTACAGACATATAAATATGTTGACTGTTGGAGGACAGACATCTTAATCTTTGAAAATTAAAACTGAACAGTATACGCAAGGTAAGGTTCAATAAAAACAATGCCTCCAATGATAATTCTTACACCAACTTAAAAAAAACAACATAGATTAAAATGTGCAAAACCTTTATTGAGGATCGGTTGGATTGCATCATATGGTTACAGTTGAGCGTTGCTTCTTGACATGTTCCTTTTCCTGATAAGACAGAGGATGATTATACAACTCTTACTTGATGCTACTGTTGCTCAAGGTTTGCGCTTTGCACAATCCTTTTCCCCTGACTTCGAAAGCAGCCCCCTTGTACGTGGCCACACACTTGCTGTCAGTGCGTAGGTCCGCTTGGACATGCTCCCATACTTTCCTCTTGGGGTTCAGCTCTTTGTCGGGCTCACCTGCAATGAGGAATCACAACCATGGATACAGGCTTTCAATATGTTTAATCCAAAGAGAGGATGCTATGACAGGTTGATTATAGCCACAAATAAATGTCAGTACTTTGATGAGAACTCTTAGTGCACAGTAGCAAAGTACTGAGGAGAAACAGACTCCTCTTCATGCCAGATTAACAGGGTCTCTTATGGCACTGCTGTAATAAGTGTTCATGTAGTTCATGTAGAACATTACTTCTTCACTGATGTTACCAGTCTGTATGCATTTTTTACTTCTTACACATTCCCATCTCTGTGATGCATTATGGAATATGAGATGTTTTCTTTTGCTGGAGGCAGTGACTTCCAAGAAAATGACTACATTCAATGGCAAGAACCGGAAAAAATTAGCTTTAGCAAAAAGGCAGATTCTAATTTTCTAATTTTGATGGGTAACACTGGTGTCCAATCTTGTGTTTGAAACGTTCCGTTCAGAATGGGATGGAAATAGAACTTACTTTTGCACAGATATTACCAACATAAAAGCAATAAAAGGGCTTGAGACATTGGATTTCTCCTAAATTCTCCTAAATTGCGGATGAGCAGTGTATTAATGGAGGAGAGTTACCAGGGAAACTCTGGAAAGTGACCCTGTCCCCCGGCACAGCTCCACTGGGTGGATCCAAGACCTCCACCCTCTCCGGGGAGTTTGCACACATGATCATGGCCTGGGACACCACGCCTCTCATCTTGGCTGGCTTCAGATTACACAGGAGCACCACCATCCGGTTCTGCAGCTTTGGCATTAACAGGAAAAAAGGCATTTGATTATCACAGGGATCATTTGGGTTGATCCCTTCGCAAAAGAGGAGATATGTTCAGTCAATCAAAACAATGTTATCAAAACATGTTATGATAAGTTATACTCAACCATTTCAGCACAGACCATTCAAACTCTGGTATAATTTTATACAGGTTGGCCTTTGCTGGAAAAATATGGAAAAAAGATGCACTGATAGTTTGAATTCAAAGCAATGGTGTTGTACCCTCAGTGTCTACTTCCTGCAGTATCTAAATCTGTCTTCCACACTGATTCAAACATGTAAATAAAGATAAAACCTTTCCCTCTTTTTTACCCTTGGTAGTCATCCAAACTTCAAACTTTTCCAAACCCACAGTCATGTGGCTAAAATATCCCCACTGTGTGTGACATAGCAAGCACATTAACATGACAGTTCTATGAATGAAAATGGATGCTTCACAAGAAGAAAGGGGTCAGATAAAGGCAACGAAAAATAGGCACATAGTATTGTTCATTAATTGAATCAATCGTGTGGAAATTAAGCATTGTTCTGACTGTGTTCTGATTGAGCTCTACTGCTGATAAAAAGGATATTTGTATCTGTGCTCTTATTTAAAAGAGGAACAGTTTGACTGGATACCAAGACAACCTGCACGGTACATGTAAACAACCCTGACAACCCCTCAAAATTCCATATATTGAATGTGACTGCCTTTGCTGTGTGTGTTTGGCCTTCATCATCATGTCTCAGTCCTGCCCCCTCTTCAGAAAACAAGCCTAAATTCCTTTAGTTGGCCACATGGGTGGTCCTGGAGAAGCTGGAAGCACACCAATATAACAAAAAGAATAATCCTCATATTTTGCTTTTTGAAACTCATGGAACTATGGACTTAACAAAACGATATTGCTACCACATCGTGGTGGTAACAGAAAATTCTCAATGTACAGTACATAAACGAAGAGCGGTGGTTTACTATGAAAAGTTTTATGACTTTGCCCTAGAATGTTTTGCGAGCAAACTCATGGATTCATTTCAAGCAAAATAAATGTATATATATTTTGTCATTAGATGGGGAAAAATTTTATCAAAGAGAGACACTTGAGACAAATCTCAAGTGAATAAATTCTGGACTAATCTATCAAAGATGAAACTTGCTATGCAAACAGCCAGTTGTACTGAAAACCAGTAGCTCCACTGCATGACAACAGGTAAAGTCAAGCTATGAAAAACCAGAAAAAGAATTTTATGAACCAACACAGGCTGTGCAAAACTTATTAAGCCATGTTCTCAAATACCTTGTGGCAGCATGGGACGAAAACCTGAAATATGGGAAATGGATTTTAAATGTAGAATCCATGCCAAGGGATCACAGAACTGTCAGCCATTAGGCAGAAGAAAATAATTGGATACGTTAACAAATTTTGTGATCCAACCAAATGGCTGGCATTCATTTGTGAAACTGCTCAAAGCTGCAGTTACACATCATATAGTAAGCCTCACATGAAGGAAGGACCTCTTGAATGTGAGTGAAAAATAACACCCAGAGCAGAGTTTGAAGGAGCCCTGCTGTTGCTGCCATGTACTCACTGCTGAATCAAGAACTAAGATATGGCAGGGAATTTTTTTTTTCCCAAAGCCTTATTTATGAACACATACGCTCAATCATTCTTCACAATGTTTGGAAATTACTTGGAAAATGGTTTGGAATTGACAGTGCAAATGATAAAGGGGTTATTATGTTCGCTACATTCCCAAGCAAGATGACAGTATAGCTGCAAAACAGTCACAATGCACACACAATTACTGCATTCTGAGCCATACGGTTTATATGATTCTCTTTGCAAATGAAGAAAATGATCTTCCATTTCTCTGTATGTCTGGGGTCTAAGCCTTGACAGGGCCAAAAGAGATTTCCACCAGCTGTAATGCATAATTCCTTCAAACCTGAAGTGTCCAAGCATCAGTTACAGACCCAGAAGAACCGCAGAATTTAGCATGTGAACACGGAAACACAAATGATGGATGGATTCGGTGTGCTTTTAAAGCTTTGGTAAACATGCATCTATCTCCATTATGAAATGGAAGGTTTCTACAGATTTTTGAATAGCATGCATTGCATGAAGTCAATCCTCAGAGGAGCTTCGAATGGGTCAGAGGTATTCACTACAAAATAACTTCGGTGGTGGTGGTGGTTGTTGAGTGTGTGTTGTGTGTTGTGTGTGTGTGTGTGTGTTGTGTGTGTGTGTGGGGAGGTAAAACACAGCACCCTTGGATTCAATCAAAACCACCTTGAGGAAAAGCACACTTCAAATAATAAAACAATTGCAGACACCTTCCAAAACAGCTGTAAAGATGATTTGATTGTTTTGAACTGAAGTCAGGAGTCACTTTCCTGTGACATGATGCCAGTATAATGTTGGATTTTTTTATTGTTTTGTTTTTTGATTGAGTAGCACATTCCCTTATGCTGACCTGACAGTTTTGATTGAATGCAGGGGGCATGAGAAGAGAAATCATCAGAATTCAGTGTCATGAAGGGCAAAAATGAAATCAGTGCAGTGGTCTCTCTCTTTCCCCAGCAGATCTACAAAAAAAATGAGGGCATGTCACTTAGAATAGCTGTAAGCCATGTTTATTTTTCCTTTACAACTGTAAGCAATTCACAAAATCAGTATCTTCTGAGAACTGAGACTTCCAACAACATTACAGGAATGAGGTCAGACTGCATCACTGCTTTCATACATTTTTATGATATGTTTTATCTTAGTTATGTTAAGTTGTCTTACTTATATTAAGTAGTATAAATAGACCAACATAGACTGTTACATTTGTGTCATAATAAGGTTTAATATGCATCAGTTTGTTTTTGCGTTGCCCACCTCTGACACACTACCCTTACTATATAGGGGACATTGGTCTCAATCAGGTTACGCATATCTTGTGGCTCACAAAGCTCCTAACCTTCGTTTTTTTCTAAACTAGGGCGCAATGTAGACAGGCTTCGGCAGATGCATTTCCCCGTTTCCCTGACAGCTCCCCCTAACCACAATTGCACCACTAACAGAGCTGTGTGGCCTTAGAGTCCTTGAGGTTGACGGAATGATGGCTCCCAGGGGAATTTCATATTGTAGCATTGTATGCTCATAGTGCAGCACACAAGGGCCAACTGGAGAGAAGGCGGATTTTTATGGGTTTGGGGTATAATAATGCGGCCGTGCAATCAGAATGGGAATTTTCTAAGAATCATTCCAATTCCATTCCATTAACAATTGCTAATGCAGTCAAAGAAAGGAAACAATTAAAGTAGTGGCTCATCAATTGCAGTTTCTCTTCAGTTGTGACATCATGAAATCACTCCCAGTGATAGAGAGAGCAGACAAGCATGAGAATTTCAGTGTGCTTGCAGATGTATGCTCAGGCATTGGATAATGGGTTAATTGCTTGATAGGTCACGTGTACTACCAGGTGAAATAAATGAGAGAGGTGAGAAAGGCAGCAGTAGGTGTTAGGGGGAAATTGCTTGTAGGTTATACTTTGACTTAGAGAAAACATTATAAAAATACTCTTCTAGAAATGAATTGTTGGTCGCAAGCAAGCAAGCAAGCAAGAATGAATGCACGACTAAAAATATAACTGCAGTACAAGTACAAATGGTGATGCTACAGAAAAGTAATGTTTTCATAGAGTGCATGCATTCTTATTGGTAATTATTAGATGAACATATATAAATCACTGGCTTATAATTTTACTGTTTTTATACTAAGAATGCAGTTTGGCATCTGGAACAAATCTTTTCTGGGCATAAGGCATTATATTGGTACACTTCTGCAAATTTCTGTATTCATGGGGATCTTGAGAATGGATTTAGCACAAATAGCAAAGGCCTGCTGTATGGCTAGTTTTAGTTTAATCGCATCTGGTTCCTAGCAGGCTAAATGCCAGGTGCCTCCAGTACTGTCCAACTAAGTACTGCCATTTCTTGGGCTGGGTGTGAAGTACAAAGAATTAACAAAAACTAATGACTCCTATGGAAATTTCTGGCTTTTGAATTGATTCTGACTTGAAGCCAAATATTGTTGGAACAAATAAAAGCACTGCAGATTAAATAATGTAAAAGCTATGAGTTTTTGATTGCTGTAGAGTAGATGATAAAAGAGGATTGTTTCTGTAATTCCAGATTTCAGAGCTTTCTTCTAACATGAACTGAAACCAATTAGAAATATTGTTATACAAATAAAGGAGCTCGCTTCAAAGAAATCACAATAATTATTAAACAATATGTCCCTTGCCAATGGAGCATGATGCATATCTACTTTGAATAATCTAATAAAATAAAATATGGCACTAAAGGAGGAAACTAGGTTTAGTCATTTAACACTCCTTTCCAGTTTAAGAAAACAGTTGAATTCTGGGTATTTATCATGAAAACAAATCTATGAAAGCTTAAGCTTAATCTAGGAGTGGCAGTCAAACTTTTGAACATATTGCTTGCTGTTCCTGAACAGCATACATGCTGAGATATTTTATTCTCCTGAAAATGCTATGATGGCCATGTCAACTAGCACAATAGTTCAAGGGAAACTCGGAGAAACATTAGATTGTTGTAAAGTTCTCATTGAAGTTAGCGGGAATTGGTGTAAAGTGTAATATACTGTATTAGAGTGTTTACTAAAAATGTGTTCATGTAATTAAGCTTTTTCTGCAGTATGTTAGATGTTAGATAATTTCCAGCACTAAAGGCCATGTGGCTTTCAAATAATGACAAGATATAGAGTCATATGAGGAATTATCAGTGCTACATCATTTTTCACCAGCATTCCCTTTCCATTTCTGTTTGCGCTGTTGAAAACGACTAGAATATGTCCACTAGAAATGTCTCACATTCATCATGTTGTGCATGGTGTGCCTGGCACTTTGTGTGTGGTTCAGTACCTGCTCCAAAGGAACGTGCTTGACTAGCCCGCTGACCACTGTCCTGGGCGCGGCTTCTCCCACGTCCACCTCCTCCACGTACAGTGAATCGGCGTCTGGGTGCTTCCTGGCAGTTATGATTCGACCCACACGCAGGTCCAGACGGGACACATCATCCCTGGCATCATGATCGAGGGTCGCTACACCCTGCTTCTTCTCCCTCTTCTCTCCTTGACAACACAGGTACAGCAAGCTGGGTACAGTGATGCTGTCATTTACCACACCAACACAAGCCATTCCATTTACAAGGTTCAGTTCAGAAATGATGCATGCATTGCATTAACCTTAGGCTGGCAGGTCTGGTCTCTTTGGAGCAGCGCACGATTGAACAGGGTCTTTGAATATTTTTCCCTTAAGACTTCACTTAAGCATCTATTAATGCCTGGGGCCAGTACAGATGCCAATATCTATTTCCGCCTGCCCTTCAGCTGGTATTAACACAATTCAGACCAATGCAAATCACAGTCTAGAACAGAGGATTTGTGTTAAGAAAGTGTGAATAACTTATGCTCAGCCACTTTTTCCATAATGTAAGAGCTTAAGTGCTGTCATCTTGATTAAAGGCATCTGGCAAGGCAATAATAAACCAGTAACCACCACCTCTCAAGCTCTGGGACAGACAATTTTCCAAATAATTGTAGCACTTAAGCACACGGCACAGTGGTTAGATCCTGAATGCATGGGTTAGCTGGAAAGGAGACTGATCTGTCATCTTGTCCAGTGGAGAAAGCCCTTCCCTGCCAGGTGATTGATCTGAAATGGTCTGATGGGGTGGGGGGTACAGTATGGAACCTGCTACAAGCAGCTGAATACCTTTCACATTTACTAAAACAAACCATAAATCACCTATTCTGTGAGGGAAAAAAATGGATTACAGCTTACTTTTAGGTATGTGGACTATAAAAAATAGCAGTTCCATTCGGAGTGATCAGTTTCAAAAATCCTCCTCATCTCTTGAAATAAGAGATGCACATCAAAGGTAATAATCTGTAAAACTGAACAGATGGTGCTACATTTATTCAAATTAATTGTTGTGACTTTTTGCCATTTTGATTACTTCTTGAATTTCAACATTGAGAAGTTCAGTGCTCAGAGATATTGGGTAAAGCTGGCTTACTTTATTTGAATGAATTGACAGATGTGCACTAAATAACACTACAAGTGTCTGTCAAACAAACTGGGAAATAAAGCTTTTTATTTGTATCTCTGTGCATTTGGATGAATGGGCCTGAATGCTGTCAATACAGCAAGCATGTGCTCTGATGTATTGTCTGTCATGTGTAGTGCTTTTCTTTAAAAAGAAGTGCATTTAAATTGACCTATTTCCCAGTTTCATGCATATTAACATATTATTGACTATTTCTCTTGTAATAAAAATACAATCAAGCTTTCTCAGAGGTTCACAGATGTGATCAACAAACTCGGGAAACCACAGAAACTTAAAAAGCAAAAAACAGTACTATGAATTTCCAAGTAAAATTGGAATTCAAAATTAATTCCTTTCCTGAGGTGGTCAAGAAAAGTTAAAATCAGGAATCTGTGATTGATAACATTATTTTAATGAATTTTACACGTGAAAAGCTTACAGATATTTTGAGAATCTGTTTTCAAGGCTGCTGTCACAGGAGAGTATTGGCAAAAACACAGAGGTTGGAATAATACAAAGTGCTGGAATATGAAGCTGAAAAAGGCCATCTGCAGACCGACAGAAAGATATGGGGCACCATACAAAAAATGTAGGTTGCTTGGGTTACCTTTCCTTTCGGCTTTCCTCCTTTTGCCCTCATCTTTGTGAGTGGCAGGGGTGGTAGTAGTGGTGGTGGTGGAGGCTACGGTGGCGTGGGCGGTACAGGCAGTGGGGGTCTTTGACTCTGGAGTGTCTAATTTGGAGGTGCACTGGACTGGTGGCACAGTCACCTGCTTCACTGAAGAGCAGGCACAGAGGAGACAGATCAGCCACTCTTGAGTAGCCATGAAACACGAAACAAACTGTTTCTACTGTGAACTGCAACCTCTTATTTGTTGTTACTGCTTAATAATGTTCTTACTATCTCTTTGTTACAAGATCAATTTCTTTGATCATATCAGCAAGTAAGTGTTCATGTTGTTCTTCAGTATGTATTTCAAGTGGGCCTCACGACAATGAAACATGATCCCCAAAATATGTGGGTGACTGTATGTCCTAACTAATAATCTAAAATAGGGAAATGGCACTGCAGTGTATGACATAAAATAGTCAGGACATCGAAGCCTGGAACACTGGTGTAATTTTCTATCCAGCAAACTGATAAACAATTTCCAGGAAAATAGACTTCAAAACATTTTTCCCTCTGTGTCCCATGCAAGAAATAATTACCCTGGACACTCCTATTGTGAACAATGTTTTTTGATATCACTGTTTTTAAGTGATGTGTTTGCATGCTTATTTGATAAACATCTAGAGAAACTGCAGAGTAAAGAAAACATGGCAAAGCTGGAAAAAATGTAAGCGTTTTCAAAAAGAACAATCCCTTCTGCTGACATTTTATAGGTTACCAAACAACAAAGGAACATTTCAAACACCCCTAAATTGCCTGTTTCACCAACCTCATATTTTTGTAAGTACTACCTTCGTGTCAATGACTTAGACAGCTGTTTCTCATGTAAACAAAACACACTAAATGTGACAGCAATGCACACACATTAATCAGAAAGCCCTGCTATTTCGATCCAGTTACCTCTTTTCACCTCCAAACAGGCAGACTTGCCATTTCAATTGCATGCTTGAGAGTGTGTAATGCAAAAATCTCTATTTCATGGGACCCCAAGGATTAATGTCCTGTTTAAATTTAACAGCATAAAAAATATGGCAAAGAAAATGTTTCTGTGGTGGTTCCAGTGGTAATGAGCGCTTAATGATTACAAATACCCCACCAACAGCAGTGTGATTTAGGACAAAATGAAGTGCCAACCACCCGCAAAAGGCCTGACTTAACCATTTAATCTGTGTTTGACAGCATACATACCTAATGACTTTATGGGGGTTAAACAGTGCAATTTTATTGTTGTTTTCCAACAGAGGCGGCAATGTAGCATAGTGGGGAAGAGTACAACTTGTAACTGAAAGGTTGCTGGTTCGATTCCCTGCTGGGACACTGCTGTTGTACCCTTGGGCAAGGTACTTAATCCAGAATTGCCTCAGTATATATCCAACTGTATAAATGAGTAACATGTAAATCACTGTAACCTATTTAAGTCGCCCTGGATAAGACTGTCTGCTAAATGCCAATAACGTAGTGTAAACAACATCCAGAGTTCCACAAAATCTAGTATTTTCCCATGTATACACTAACTTCAACATTCCATCACAATACGGAGAGAGGAAGGGTGTTAGCGGCAAGCCTGTCTTTTATTAGCTGTTCTTTAATCAGTGACACAATAAGCAGTTTGTATAAGTTCTCTTCAAAGTCCTTATTAAGTGAGATGTAAAACTGCCTAAGGAAACAGTAGCAGGGGGCCTGTTCTCTTGGTATATCAATGCTTTCTGCATAATTAAAATGTAGAAGTGATGTTGGAAAGCTCACATCCAAAGTACAGTAATTGTCACTGTTGAATATTACTTTGAGAGTAAACACAGATATTATAAAAAAGATAAAAACAGTCTGTCAGCACCTGTTTTCCTTCACCAATGTGTTGTATCTTCTTCTGTAGTGAACTGGTGTAAAATGTCACTCTGGCCACATGTCATTTTTCAAAAATGATGAACAGCAAAATCATCTACAGGATCTTCTTAGAATAATTGAATCAGTGCTCAGACTTCATTCTGCAATGTTGAACATATTCAGGTAAATAAAAAAAAACATGCTGTACCTCTTTGTGAGGTCTTTCCATCTTCTTGGAAAACAATGCGCAAGCTCCCTTCCAGTCTGCTAAGAACCTCATCATTACTCTTGACAACACTCTCACCTACTCCCAGAAAGTCGTGCTATTGATCTACAAATGCGAGTTCTCAATGTCCAACATCTGAGGAATCCACCTGGTTCTCATCAACAAATCCAGCCAGTCTCCGCTCTCTCGCTTGGATCAAAACAGCACACCTCCGGCTCCTCAAAGTACGACTGACCACTGGATGGCTTCACTGCCGCAAACACTTGCGGTGCGTTTTAGGCACTGCGTGCTTTTGATTTGCAAGCCAGCATGGATACAGGTCTCCAGCACATAAACAAAGAAACACAACACACGACTTTCTGCATTAGCTTCATGCCATGCGTATCTATGATAGCGAGACCTAATTGCCACCCATTTATGTTATGTGTCACGTGTGGTTCCCACCCTGAAAAAGCTAAACTAAAACGACACTGGAGATACAGACTGGGATCTCACCTGCTTTCCTCTTCTGTTTATCTTGCAGCAGGTTTTTAAGTTCTTCGATGTCCTTTTTCAGCTTTGCGTTTTCCACCAGCAGTTTCTTTTCCTCCCTGATTGAGGCCTGTAACACTTCATTTGGCAAAAGTTAAACATTAATGTGCTTTTAAAGAAAACAGCACATAGCAGTTTTTTCTGCAATCTTCCGTAAAGGTGTCTTCCCCTGGTCTTTAGTTTGGAAGAACAGATGCCTGACTGCACATGTTTAATTCTGAACCAAATTCACTGCTGATGTTCACTATCAGTAAATTAGTCATAGATAGGAAGACTTATTCCTGCAGTACTTCAATCGTACAGAATTCTGTCTAAACATCCAAATACTGAGCACCCTGGCCACATAAAATAGTCATATTTACTTGAGTTATCCAGTCCAATCCAATCGGTTGTCCAGTTATATAATTAAGGGTTTGGACACAACAAAACTATCATCTCTGGCACTCCACAATAAGAATTCCCAGAATTCCAAGACTGTCTGAAAGGTCTGAATTTGTCATTGTTGTTCCTTATGATCTGATTGGACTGTTATTGCTTTGACTAAATGCTGTCATATGCAGCTTAGTTTAGCATGTCAGTGTACAGTCTTACGAGCTTTCTCCTTCAGCAGCTGGACCTGCTGTTTGAAGTATTCCATAATCTGGTCCGCTTCACTGGGCTTTTGCTCCAGTCTCGTCAGAGGTGGAGTATGGCCTGACATTGTTACGAAGGTGCAAGCCAGAAACCTGAAATGCACATACAATCATGTATTGTTATAGCTTCTCTAAGCAGCACGTGCATATTAAAATCCTATAAAAATCCTAAAATCCTACTCACACATAAGGGCTACTCAGTTTCAGATCATTTTGAAAATGTGTTCAGGTCAGTTCAGGTCAAAAATAGCTGATTTTGTTTCTGTATATTTCATATTTCTATCATAACAAGAGTCACCCAGTGTAAAAAGAGTATAGGAGAATGTCTAATATCCATGAATAAATGAACCTCAAATTGTCCTTGTAAATTTCTGAACTTTAAAGTGCCTGAGAAACTGATAGTAACTGATAATAAAATGAAAGAATATTGAATAACAGTAAACAAAACAAATCTTTGATCTTTGGCTGGATTGCAAAGCTGTGTGTGGAACATCACGTAGGCCTTTACATGTGTACACTGAAACTTTGGCAGGTAAGCAAATCATATCAGTCTTCTCTGACATGCCCACCTTCACTGCCACCCACAAAGCTTAAGTAAAGCAGATGAAATGTATGGGGACAGGACTGAGATGACTCACACAGAGATATTATGCCATTCAATGGCCAAACAGCTGGTCACCATTTTTTGTTAATCTTTTACTTTCCACAGGTCTGACACTGACATGTTGAACTTGGCTGGTCTTTCTCACTGACAGAAGATGAAAAAGATTTTTACAAGGAAGGAAAGGAGAAGAAAAGGACTAACATTTAGTGTGGGGCGGTGCTGGAGAACTACAGCTGGCAACACATGAAAATGAGGTTGAAATGAGGAAATTAAAAACATCAAAAGAGCTGGAGTTGATAATGTTACAGATCAAAGCCTTACGCATTTTCGTTGTTGTTGTTTGATTCAGAATCGATTTAATCAGGCTTGTGGAGGGACATGTACAATATAAACGGTTGAGAGCACCATGTTCTTTTGCATAATGCTGAAACGGAGGCCTGCCGCTGACACCAGCCTGTTGCAGCCGCGCCTCCCTGTGAGGGAGCCTCCAGGGTGCCCGCCATGCCAGCTGTCTCTCCACTGTAAATATCACACCCACTCATGGAAATGGCTTAAAGGGAAACTCCAGGCAAAAAGCTATCACTTGATATGATTTACGATACGTAGGTGTGTTGAATAAAGCCTCTCCTCATGTTCGTCAGAAATGAAGTGTAAGCTACAGCCCACACACTGGCTTGCAGTCCCAACAGTGGCACAGCTCCATTATTGCTCTGTGGGCCAACTGCAATGAGCAATAGTTGAGCACAGTTACAAGTGGTAAGACCAACAAGATTGTAGTATTTTTACCATTCAGAAACATGGTACAGAGGGTACAAATGGAATGAGTAACATTGCTTTATGATGGAGGTGTGAAGAAGTAATGGATTTTCAAGTAATGGTTAATCAGGACATTGCCACACTACCTTCACTCAGCACTCAAAACTCTTTTGGCCTTTTGCCAGTGTGGTGATATTAAATTTCTAAAGCCATTTGTGGCAATTGCTGATTGGATTGCTTTGTTTCTACGCTGGAGGTCAATTGCTCTTTCTATGAAACCGTAGCAACTCCCTATTTTATTATATATTACATTATGCACTTAGGAAATTGTTTCCTTTTCACTCTCTCAGTAAGCAGCTGCCTCCAAAATGTATCATTATTATGAACAGACAGTTATAAAATGATTGGTTGACTCGATTGGGATTTACAATTACTATGCTGGACAGACTAACTCATGAACAGCACTGAAGTCAATTGGCTCAATGCTCAATGCATATGAAATCTTGCTAGCAGTAATTTGCAATCTGTCATTTTGCAATCACGCTGGCATACTTTATTGTTGTCCTGATATTAAGACCAGCAGCAAGCAGAAGGCAGACCAAAACAAATTAGCTTTAAGCAGTCAGATAATGTTGTGGAAATAGTCAGTCTCTAAGGCCAAAATGGTACAGTAGCAATACTAGGCCTAAAAAGACAGTGCCCTGCAATGTCATCTTTAGACTACAGCCCACTATCCAGATAATTGTGGTATATAGGCAGTATATTCATTATTTCTAATGTGAAGGAAGGAAATATACAAAAGTTCCAAAGTATACACTAGTTCAATTTAATCATTAGTAGCTACCCTTGCTGACAACAACTAGGATGCAACAAGAACAACAACAATAATCTTTGTCTTTTCTCAACAACAGGCTCTGATCTGATTGATCATGCTCATTTTCTGAGTAAGAGACAGGCCTTTAGAAATGGTGCTCAACAGACAGATGGCAGCTGCTACCAACCCTGGTAGCCATCACAGACAGCACCATGTGAAGGACTATAAATACACTGCTCTCCAATGTGGAGAGAGTAACTCCAAACAAGAAAGCAGAGGAACTCTATAGCAACAGATAATTCACTGGAATAAACATTTTGTTCAGTCTCAAGAAACCTGAAAGAAGAGCATTTTATAGTGTGAACCTCTTCCACCTGTTGACTACACCTGGGTGGTTAAGCTCCATGTCAACAAGGGATCAGCCAGTGAAATGTCAAAGAACGTGTCTGAAAGAATAAAACCAAGATTCGGAGAGCGAGCCGGAGGGGTGGGAATCACCTGTGTTGAGAAGGGTCCGCTAGGCGAAGGAGCTGCGCCGTCCCTGAAGAAAGCCGAAGGACTGAGCCCTGTCCCTCAGCGCTCGGTCTGTCCAATCTATCTCCCCGCATTGCTGGCATTCCTGCACCCTGAGTCCAGGGACACGTGTCCTCACTGACTCGCATACCACCCCCCCCCCCCCCCCCCCCCCAAACTCCCCTCTCCCCTGGAACTATTCTCACTGATAAACTGGAAACTTAAGAACCCGAAGTCAGATAATTTCCTTCCTCACCGTAGCGTCATGCGGGGCTAAAGGAACAGTTGTGCATAAGCCTGCACTAAACTTAGACCTGAACAGTTGTATTCAGGATTTCAGCATGGCTCCAACCATACTACAGAGGGAAAAATTCATTTGTTAAAACACTCATGTGCATGGTTTGCCAAGTCTATCACTACAATAACATAACAGTACATTTTCCTAAAATAAACTCTTCAGATGGACATAATGGTCTACATCCAGGAATGAAATAGTTGTATCCTCTTAAATAACTATATCAGCATTCCTAATTGCTATGTCTTTGAGAGCTTTGCAGAAAGTGTTCTGAGTAGTTCATCTCACATGAACGTAATTAAAATATGTATATTTATGAGATGTCAATATTCATGAGCCATTCATCTCATGAATGTATTTTTCTATTGCTTTTGCTTCAGAGCCCAGAGCCATTTTTAAAAGAATAATCAGTTTCTACTGTCTTCCAGTCTATAGCAATCTGAGAGACATTTTTCTTATACAGTTCAACTGGCAGACCATAGGTTCAGTAAATAATGAGCATGACAATGACAGTTGATCTCTATGGAAAAAAAGGAAGCACTGCCAATCTTCTTGAAGTGATGCCTGTGAAGGAGGAAAAGAAAAGCACCACTTGTACTTTTCTAAACTGCATATTATCCAATTTGTCTCACTCTGGGGGAGTGGGACAATGGGGCAAAACAATTAAAATAAAATATGGAGAAGCAACTGTGCTCAAAAGGTTTTAGGAACCAGCTTGTAGTGTGATTAACCCACAAAGTGTGATTTCACATATGTGAAACCAAAAAAGAGGGGAAAAAAAATCAAAAGAAATCATCCAGAGGGACTTTGTAAACTGACCCATTGCGTGTGGTTTTTCACAAATGTGTGAATGTTTTTTGTAACCAGTTTGTGGTAATACGTGTAAATTCTCATCAGGTCCTCGAGTACAGCGGAAAGACAGCCATGGAAGCCACTACACTAAGCAACAGAACAAACTGCGGCAACAGCCAGACCAATAGAAATATGGCCTGAAAAGTCCCAGAGCTCACAGCATGCTTTTATGCAGGTCAGGCAGGAGCCAAAATTCAACATCTGCATGAGTGCAAGTAAAACCCATCTCATCACCGATGCGTAATATTGCCGAACTCAGATTGTAGGCTTACATGTCAAGTATTGTAAAACTGCTCTGATGGTGCCTTAATCGAATGTTTTCAATATAGGCTGCACATCTGCCTACAGTATATTGCTGGAATATTTTAAAATGGCATTTACAATTATGAATCATACCTTTTAATGTTGCAATAATGACACAAAATAAAGGAGAAAAAGTCAATTGTAAAGTCTGGTTCCATTACATGTAGGTTGTGCACAGTCCTGTAAACCCTTAGGCCTCAGTTGACCAAACTCAGTTGACAGATCACATTTCTGGGTCTAATTACTGTTCAGTTCTGAGATGCAATAATAGAGGGGTGGGTTATGATTATTTCGAAGAAATATGTTGCATAGCCAGTGATAACAGCTTCAGTTTTCATCCAAATAAAAATGGTTAAAAAAAACAGACACAGTTTAATGGGAACCAGTAACAATGCATGAAATTATTCAATTTTGTGGTTTTGGCATCAGCAAACACATCAGAATCTATCCAGACAAAATGGTTTCATGCTTTATCCATCATCTACTGCCTCTTCTACCTGTCCTTGGCAGACTAGGGGCAAGCAAATGCATTTTTAAATTAGTAAAACTAACTATTTTAAACATAAATTAAAGAAGGACAAGAACAATGGTCATTACCTTATGGTAGGATTACACACAACATGCTATCATTTTCAAATCAAAGCTTCATCTTTAATTTCTTGTCAGCTCTATCAAATTTTCACTACCCGATTCATCATTGTAAGTGTCTTCAAATTTGATCACGTTTCTCATTTAGATTAGGTTTTGAATACCTGTAGCAGAACTTATAGTCATCACCTTGACATCAATCAACACCACTTGATCCTATATGGCAGACTTTTTAGTCTGGGCAGGCAGTACATTAGACACTGCAGTTTAGAGCTTAAATGTGTGCCTGACAGAGAGTGAATACTGTCAGCTGCTGGATTCAGGCTGCGTTATTAAGGCAAGGACTATTTTTGGATGGGTGAGTGGTAAACTAGCAGACACTCTAATGACTCTGGAATGGCTAGGACTGCTGTGTTTGTGTTTTGCTTTTAGACCATGTGGTAGTTGAATACTATGACCCCTATCTGTATGCCTCTTCCCGTCTACACTTCTTTCCATTCACACTTCTTTAATTCGTGAAACCATGGCTTAACAGAATGTCCTCACCCGAACAGCTATTTATTCACTACCTACCAAACACAGAAGCATTTGGATGTGTTCAGCTAAAATGTACTCCAAGATGCTCACTAGACATGTGCCGAACAAATGTAAATATATAGAACAGATGTGAAACTCTATCTATACATTACGGGAATGTTTTTTTTAACAAGTTCAGAAGTTATGAGGACATTTGCACATTTTTCATATGACTTCCTGTAAGTACTGCACATAATCCATTGTGCGCTATGATAGAAGCTTGGAATCCCGTGGTTCCATCTCTGTCCAAAAGAAAAAAAAAAGTTCCCTGCTGCCACAGATAATGTAATGACTGCCAGATATTTCACGCCAAGTTCACCTCTGTATTCAACTCTGTGTGTGTGTAACCACATAGGTACGATATATCAGTAGATATCATACGTTCTTGTCACATTTTTCCTAGGAGGGTGTTCATGGAAAAAGTGGCACCATCTCTTATGGAAAACATCATCTAAGAAGTCCTGATAAAACAGTTTGAAAACCCCAGTGCTTTTTTATGGGGGAAAGGTGTTACTTAGAATGGAATTCAACAAAAATGTTGTCATGGTTTCAAAGCACATGCAATGCATATAGAATGTGGCTTTTTTAGCACTGTTTTCCTCTTCTTCATTTTTAAAATGTATTTATTATTTATTTATTTTTTTTGGGAGGGGGGGGGGGGGGGTCCCATGACAACCTCTGCACTCACACAAGCGAGTGGGGGGTGATTTAGTATTCCGATATAGTCTCAAACAACCACTACTTTTCACAGTAGTCTCACAGTGCACTAGGAAAGCATCAATACAGGATAGGGACATATCCTTGACATTATCTGAGCAAATCATACATGTCTGGGCAGTCAAAGGGTGCCAAGAAAGTGCTGCGACACTCCACCCTGGCAAAGACAACATTTCCACTGAATGACACAACTGAGACTCCAACCTCTGTCTGAGCTGTAGAAACATGCACCTGAGCTGACTGACCCACTCAGAAGCCTACAGTACATGGAATGTTTTACTGTATATGATACTGTAATAACATAAGCATATATTGATAACCAATGTTAACCCACTAATTAGATATTATTATGTGTCATTTGTGAAAGGAGGAACCAAGCATAAAAGGTCATGTTGACCTAACACATAATATTTTAGATACTCTTACCTCATTGATGACTAAGGGAATTAGTTTACATTATGGCTTAATATTAACTTTCTTTAAGAAGTGTGTTCTTACATGACAGCTATTCACAATATTCCTACAGTGAAACATTTTTCATGAAAAACATACAGAAAAAAGCTTATACAGAACAGTGTATCAATACAGGTTTTATTTCAGATGTTGAAATTTGTGCTGTCTCTGAGAGCACCACAACAGTTTGAATGAGATTCATTTGTTCATCAAAAAAATTAAGCAATAAAAGTGGAACCACAGATGACGAAAGGAGTTTCATACTGACATACAGCCTCCTCTTCTTTAGATCATACTGTATTGCCCTCTAGTGTCAGGAGTCAGGAATTTATTCTCGTGATTAATGCAGGACATGAAAGGAACAAGCTCCCGACTCTCTGTGATCACTAAAGATCCCTTGGTATTTGTTGCAAAGATGAAATGATTCCAGGGTGCCTTGTTCAAATGCCCCTGCCTGCTCGCTCTATCTGGCCAATTAATGATTTTTGATTAGCATTGGATGTATGGTGATTGCTTTGTTGCAAAATGACTGCTGGGCATTAACCAAGTGCTTGTATCATTTCTGACTCAGTCCTGATTTTGCCTTCAGATTGTATTATTGATTATATCAGAAGCATATTTAGACTGTTTGACAGGACTACATATCCATGTAGGTTTTATATCAAAAGCATTTTTTAAGGCATGGGAAATGCTTTGGCCCTGTGAAGGTGTTGTGGATTAAAGACTGTAGTTTAAGATAAGGGGCAATGTTGAAGAGACTATTCTGGCCATCTTCGTAGAGTCTATGGTAGGCTGAACCATGGAGTTCCCTTCTGGACTCTAATTTCACCAAGCACATTGTCACTGCAGGCTCCATTACACTTGGATCATGCTGTTAGTCTCCTTACCAATAGCATCTTTGGTTTCCCTCATTGGCTACTGCACTGTAGTGTTGTATGTAGCACCAAAATCCAGTGGATTATCCAGTGGATTATCCAAGCAACAAATAGAAATTCCACACAGGATTTTTAACAGTGTGCATTATCGCAACATATCATTCTACACAAGATTACATTTAAAATTTACAGTGACTGGCAATCATTGTGTTCACACAGTTTAGCAGCATGGTAGCTATTGAATTCTCCACTATGGAAAATTGTACATGTGACACAAGCAATTGGCCACAAGGGGGAGTACATAACCTATAGTTTAGTTAAAGAAAATCCAAGGACAAAGGTTTTTGGGAGCCTTTTTTACGGATCTGTTTCTAAAGAAGCATTTTGACCTTTCAAAGGCTTATTCGATCCATTTTATAAGGCAGACTAAACAGTATGACTACAATATACGATTACATTTTTGTGGCCTAAGGGATCAAGTCTACATTCCGTTTGTGCACTGTCTCCTGTCTGTCACATTTATCATTTTGAATATATTCACAGCTTTTGAAAGAGACCAGATTAATCTGACTCTATTGTTTGTAAACAGGTAAGAATGGTGTAAACAACAAAATGGTTGTGTTTGTCTAGCAAATTCCATGTGGAAAAGCTCGTGTCCAACTTGTTTGTGTGTTGCTACAGTACCATCAGAATAGAACAGTACAGACACATTTTGCTGTGAAAATTGGTTTAGAAAATTAATAAAAAGAAATTAAACACTGTTAGTTGCAGAGGTTTAATTATTTAATTCCTCTTTTTAACACTTAGACCTATTGGCTTTTGAAAAGGACAATCTAAAAAGTGAATCAATAGTTCTGCAGCTGAGATATGATCTCTGTTATCTATACTCTATGGCATTATGTACCCTCTCTGCTTTTCTTGGAAACACAGAAGCAGTAATCCTTGGAAATACAAACAGCAGAAAACTGTTGCAGCATATTTTTGTATGAATGCATTTTACTGCTTTTTATTGTTAATGCAATACAAAACCATTTTAGTACATTTTTTCAAAAAATTAATTAGAATATGTGCTTTTGAATCTATACTTTGAAACAGGTCCAGTCGAAAACACAGATTCAGATAGAGTAGCAGACACATATTGAACGATCAACAGCAGTTTTCTCTATGGATGATAAACAAATGTCTATAGGCCTCCCAAAGGTGCAGAAGGATGCAATTTTTACTCAGCTTTATATCTAATCATCTTTATGTATTACCATGTTGTTTAAGAAAGGTTATTCTTTTCTTGCAAACATTGCCGTTTGTGTGTATTGGCATCTGTGTGTGCCCAACTGTGAATGCGTGTGGCTGATTGTGTCATATCTCACAAATCACTGTTAGTTTCTTTTCAGAAATAATTTACAGAGGTTCAGTTTTAACTTGCCGTTTGGTAGACTTCTGTCAAGGCCTGGTTTCGAGCCTTCAGTGCAGAACTTGTGTTTTTTTCAATAACACCTGGCTGTGTCCTCCCAGAGGAGGAGAATAGAGATGAGGCTGGGCTTCCAGCTAATGGGATACAAAGTACAAGAACTCTTGTTTGCAGCTCCCATCAAAAGAACGTTTTATTTCTTTTTCCCAATGCGAAACTAGCAGGCATAAAAGGTGAGGGACACGCATATCTGAAGGCTGGCCCTTTCCCAGAAAACAGCTTCAATCACACTCTCAACAGCCCTTGTCATTCAGATTGGAGTTCAGAGCTAAATGCACAGACAGGTTTCTCCAGAGCTCTTTTAGTTATTTACCCCACCACAGCGACAAGGAGACACAGCTCGGGATCAGTAAGCATGCTAAATCAGATCAGTTTAACATCTGTATTAAGATATGCAAAAGTATGTGCTGTCGCTGATGGTTCAGTTCATGAGATTTGTTTATGTTAAATTTCACTGCACAAGATTTTTTTTTTTTGATCAGCTATATGAGATCGTGAATCCTGCAAAATATTGAATACTGAGTTTGTCAATCAATACTTCTCTGAAGTTAAGCCATGTGTTTATCCACACAACTCAGTATCTGTATTTTTTTCCTGTGCTCTAATGCATAACAATAGAACTTTTACTTGAGATTAGTGTAATTCTGGTTGTTCTGTATGACACAAACTATGTAATGATGAAGTTTTCCTCTGTAATTTAATATAATTTGTTTCCACATCAAAGCAGAGAGGAGGGGATTACCTGAAACAACATATGACAAGAACATATAGCATCAGGCCCTTGTTCCCACTTTAATCAAGTAATTGCTTTAATCAAAGGAGCTCCTATCCATTGCATTATTTACCAGTGTTAAATTGTTGTAATTTTATGGATGATGTTATCTTGTAATTTAGAGACCTGTACAAACTATTTGCATTTTTTGGCTACAGTCTAGCCAGGATAATATCTCCTGATTGGCTTGGTAAAGCAGATCTGATGTTTCATGTAAATCCAGGAGCTAGATTTTGCAATCTGCGAATAATTGGCGTGTGTGTGTGTGCGTATGTGCATGTGTGTGTCTTAGCGCATGCTTGTGTGATGATCATGGAACATTTCAAAATTCTGTGGATGCCCCTGTGTAATCAGTTTGGTTATGTGTGATATCACATGTACATGCAGCTACATCCACCAGTCCAAAAAAAATTTCATTCACATGTAGTAATTTAACATGCTCTCACCCAGGGTGACTGGTGAGAATAAAGAGAATAATGGTAAGGAAAATGAACAGCAATATATGTACAAAACTGTTCATACCAAAATTTTAAAAAGTGAACCAGAGGACACAGGTATGCTACAGCAGCAAGAGGCCTTGTGGCACATACCAGGACACCAGCCGGTAGAGCAATACAGAAGCCCAAGGGCCTGGACTAGGAGATGGATTGAGTTGGAGGTGAGAAATGGAGAGATTCTACAGATGTTATAGAGGGGAAATGACTGATGTTATATTCACAATGGAGGATAGCTTGATATCCAGTGTCATACCATGGTTCTTAGCGGACTGAGATGCAGACAATGTTGTAATAGGCATTTTGGGCTGGTGAGGGGTTGTCATTCCTAAAACCACAGGTTCATTCGGGGTTTTTTTTTTTGAGACAGGAAAATGAGATTTTCAATTTCATTTGTATTTTCACCTGACATTCACACTTGTAGTAATCCTATCAGACTAAGCCCTGATTAGTTTGTGAGCTCCCGCACTGAAGTCCACTATATTTGAGCATACTGACGCTTCTCTGGCAAGCTTAGCTGGGAAGGACCACCCTATACTATTCAGGGCATGTCAGACATTAATTAACCAAATATGTAAATTCCCCTACATTTCCTGAAATTCCAGTAAAAGACAACAGAGCAGGTAGTCCAGACAATACTCGAGTTCAGGTTAACTTTTTGGTCACTGATATGTTTAACCACCTTATGCATCTGCCGTGTACATGTGCATGAGTATGGCAAATTGTGACAATTGAATATTTCATTGTGTTAACTTACAGTGTTACAGTGTTAACTAGCTAACACCTTTTAGCTGTGGAACTGCTACTGCTCTGACAGCCAGCCGGAGACATTCACAAGACTTCCATGAGACCAGACATGCAGTACAAAAGTTGTTAATTAACTTGTAGATTAAAGTACAAAATGTGCTGATGTGAAGGCATATTACTATTATTGCATTTATTCACTCTATTTCTATTTTCTGGGTAATTGAAATTCCGTATTTATCTTGAAGTAAATGCTAATATATCATACATAAAATAACATGAAATATTATTTTATACATTAACTTTCCCCAGCTGTGTGTCATTCCACAGCTCCTAAAAGTTGTCTTAAGACCTGTTCAATTATTTCAGCTGGGATATGATTATTTTGTAAATTAATGTGATCCAAATAAATTAGGCATGGAGTATGCAATGATTGAATTGTCTGAAAGCAGTTTAGTATTTCCAAGTAAACAAGCACTTTTCACAGTCTTATACTTCACCTTGTCAACTATGAGGAATGGCACTCACAACAAATACATAAAAGTTTGCTGCAGGCAGCAGCAGGCTAATTGAGGTTCAGCTGTTTGATACACTTGAAGGACTACATGGGAAAACCTTCAGAGCTTGTCAAGGGAGAAGTTGACTGTTTTGTTAGTATTATGACCCTTGAGCCAAATGAAGTCAAGCACTTCTGTGGCCACGTGGGATAGAGTGCAGTCACAGTCTCTGATCTAGCATTTGTTTGCCATCCCACAGCGAGGGCCTACTCATACACCTCCGTCTGAACAGCAGAGTCACTCATCTCCATCTGTTACCTTCAGAGGACCTGTTTCTGTACGCTGTTAAATTTCAACTGTCTGGACCAAACAAGCCTATTCATTTTGTAAACGTATAATGATTACTCCAAACCAAAGTTAAGAGTTAGCAAAAGCTGAAAAAGTCAGGAAAGCAGCACCTGAGATCTTAAATTGATCTGTGCATTGACTAGGCTTTCCAGCACACATCTGCCTTGGTACTGTAGCTACTATACTTAAAACTACATGGACTCATCAGAAAGCAACTTGTGAAGGATGCAAACATTCTTTCAAACAGCCATATAGATTCTCTAAGAGACTGGAGTATCTATATGGATGTCTGGATAATGCTTAAGCATTTGTCTTCAATGTGTATTTATTCATGAGTTTGTGTTCTAGAGCAATTATTAAGAACTTCATGTTAATGGAGTTGTTTGTATTTACATATCAGTTGCTATGTAAGAAAAAAATTAACAATACTTTTGTTTGTTCAATTAGGTACTAGTTGTATTACGTTGGAAAAGAAAAAAAGGAACTGTAACAAAAAAATGTTACCCTTTATAAACATTCACATACAGGTGGAAATGTATATAGCTATTTCACCATTTCATTATTTTTGTAAGAGAAAATAGAGTAGAGTAGTAAAATAAAACAAGAAAAATACAAAAGGAAAATGAGGAATCTTATTCAGCCTTGACAATGCTAATGGTTGAATCTAGGGAAAAGGCAATGACTTGTGCATGACTTACACCACTTACTACATTAAGATGTATTGTATTATTTTACTTTTTGTTTGTAATTCCTTAGAGCCTAAAACTTGTGGATTTTACGTAGGCCAAGGACATAGCTTAAAAGCTCATTGAGCTTAGTGACTAAAGCGACTGAAATTACACCACATCAACAGGCACAAGAATAAGCTCATATAATCATACTCACCTGACCCTCTCCCAGCAGATCCCTTGCCTTTGTTGTTGGTGATCAACTATGTGTGTCCTTGACAACAAGAATTCATGAGACTACTATATGTCAGCTTAAGATAGCTTACGTAACACATTTAGGGTAAATTTTGTAAAAGTTACTTAAATTGCCACATAATAATTTCCAGTCAGTCAATTTTGTAACTGTAGTGTGGCTAGTTGATGCAGTTGACATCTAAGGAAATTGTTTCAATTTGCATGGCAACAAATCAGCGCTTACAATTCCTCAGTCTTGCCATTCAGTTCAATTAGCTTTGTGGCTAGTGATGTAATAATGCTAAGTTTAGCATTCAGGTGTATGGGCACATGCTCGCACTGAAATCTATTTTTAACAAAAATCTGTTGTTTCATCAAACCTAATATTACAAAAACAGCAGTACTCTGTCGCCAAATATTACTTACACTAACTTGATGTGAATCGGTCAGTACAAAAAGTTACAGAGGCAAGTTACAATTTTTCTCAGTTTCCTTGGGGCTAGTCTTTTACGTTTTATTAAAAGGCATATTTTGGTAGCTTTTGAATCTTTCAGTGACTCAATAACAGCATTAGTCTGTGTGTTCACCGCTGTGTGGGGGGAACCTTGAACACTGGGAGTCCTCTTAGGTCTTAGGACCGTGAACGTGAATGGCAGCGAGGCTGGTGACCTGACCTCCTGGCCACAACAGTCTTCACAGTCCATGAGATGAGGAAACATGAAACTTGCACTCTGCTCACTTAGAGGGATTCACGTGTTTACACACTACACCACAACTCTAAAAGACAGAACAATTGCCTAGTATGCCATATGTCACATATTTTTTCATTTAGTGTGTTTTTGCTTGGTGTGTCAAATAGATACTGGTTATATAGACAATAATTTAGTGATGAAGTATTCTGTATTTTCTACTTTTGTTTATGTTAATGCTAACTAGTCAGAAAGGTCAAAATCATAATAATAATAAGTGGAAAATGTAATTTAGTAATATACATATAATATGGACAATAGAACTATGGAATGTTGAATGCCGCAAAGAGCGGCTATACTTCATATGAAACTGCAGATAAACTATTCAAAATATCTAGGTTAACACAACTACATACACAACTTGGCTTTTTTACTTTGCTGGCCAGTGCATGGATTTGAACCCGGAATGGAATTTTGGGTTGACTCATTATATGTAGTTTGAGTGTGCCTAACCATTGTTTGCATATCCATCGTTTTTCAGTTTTGAAATGTTTCTGAAAGAGATCTTGGATCATCTTGGAGTTTGCAAGAAAAATCTTTTAGTTAGCCAGGTCACCCATTTTATATTTCTATTTAGTAATGTGCAGAACTGTTGTATTTTGTGTTTTATATTTCAACCCTGGATTATTCATACCAAATTTTTGGTTTTTACCACTACAGAGTTAAGGTAGAACAAGTGAGGGTGTTACTCACAGGCCTGTGGCTTTTGCAGAAGTCACACATTGTTTCTGTTACCATAACCCAGCTTTGACCAGAAGTAATAATAATGGCTGAGACAGAGTATGGGCATTTTTGGAAATGTTACTTATGGCATGTCTCCAATTATGTGTATGCATGCACACAAAGAACAGGATTACTCTACAAAAAAGGCACGTTGCCATGGCATTTGCCATGGCATTTGAGGTTAGGAAAATGCCTGGAGCATTGAGCTGTGTTACTTCAGCAGAATATTCAAGATGAGGTCTTTTTTTTCTGTAATATTCTTGTTTGTGCGGCAAGTCTGTCTGGTGGAAAAAATAACAAGAAAAAATAATTACTCCTGGTAGTATGTAATCACCACAGTGTCCATCAATTTTACAGCAAAGTATTTTCTCCAACTCCAATACAGCAGTTTCGGGTATTCTGGCTTACTGTGCATACTTTCTTATTGTTGTATCATTGGGGGATGGGTTTGGTGAATTTGCAGTTAAACAAGTAGTCAGTGCAGTATATAAAGTCAATCTATGTCACTGTGATGGAAAGCATTTGTATGTGTGTGTGTGTGTGTGTGTGTGTGTGTGTGTGTGTGTGTGTGAAAGAGAGAAAAATGTAATGATGTAATATAATAATCACGCTTCCTATGAATCTTTATGTAATAGCATTAAGCAAACTTGCGGCACATGAGGTACACTTCTTCCAGTGTTTCCTTAGTTACTTCATTGTACACAAATACCATACTGAATTGTGAATGCCAAACTTCTGATAACTTTCCCCGTTTTCAGCTGCCTCCATCATCCATTTCACTAAATAATTTGCTCTGGTTTCACTTCTCTGTCTTGTGTATACATTTACTGGAGCATTTGCCCATTGGCACAGTCACATTGAAAGGTGCCATGACAGCTTTGTGCATGCAGAAAGCACTTCGCAAGGGAGTTTGATGGTTGCACCCCCAGTGCCACACTAAATCTAAGATGAGGGAAATGACTGGAACATTTGAAAATTCTCCTTATAAAGGTAAAATATGCTTGCCTGGAGCTCTCACCAGCTGGACTGAGAGAGAGAGAGAGAAAAAGAGAGAGCAAGAGAAAAAAGAGAAGCTTTCAGCACACCCTGCATTAGGACAAGTTACACAGCTGGTGTTGATGACTCATTCAGTCACTTCTGTTCACCCTGATTTATACCTGTCTGCTTCTCAAGTGCATGGCTACTGGTGTGAGCGCGGGAGAGTGATTTCTTTTAAGCAACAAGAAAGTATAGGGTTCAATCTGATATGCCTTTTCACTTAAAGAGACTGCCTGCATGTTTCCCACCAACCAATATTACTTAAATCATATTTAATGTAGTCACTTGGTGATGTTTACTATATTTGCCAATTTGTCACTCATGCACAGGATAAAATTTTGCTTTTGAAGTGAACCCGCACAGTGGCTCATGTTTATTTTTGTTTATTTTCTCATTTGTCAAGTAGGCACAGGCAAAATACAGCAAATCAGAGCATTCACAGCCAGAAATGACAACACTGGTCTTCCTTTGTCAAAAATAATTATAATCCTAATCCCTTTTTGAGAAGCTGAATGTCTTCCCTCACAGCCAGCATGAAGAATTCTGACTTCGCTCCAAAATGGCAGAAATGCTTGGAGAACGGTTGGTGCAAGTGGGGTGTTTTGCAGGGATTACTGGTAAGCAGGTGCAGGCCCCCTACTTCCCCACTTCATTGGGGATTAAGTTTCGCTGTCCCAGATACGGACTGGCACCTTTAAATAGGGTCTGCCAGCTCCAGGCCAGGCTCCTCGCAGAGGGAGTCAGGGGGGTTAAGTACCCAGTGATTTGTTGCACACACCTGCTTTTCCCTGCGGATGGACGGGAACACAGTGTGTCATAGGGAATGATTGATGCCCTTGTATACCTGGAGCTGAGATTCCTGTGTTTAATTGCTTGCGTTTCCTCCCGCTTGTAGCTACATGATTTCCATGTGTATTCCCTGAAAAAGGGAGCACAACATCGGAAAACTAAGTCTGTCACCCTTCTCCACCACCCATAAGCGCACACACACATATACACACAGGGAGACTTGCATCATTCTCAAACAACCACACAAGATTCTTAAATCTATGTGATTTGTCATCTGGCATTCCTTCCCTTATTTTTAAAAATGTCTTTAATATTTCATTGTATCTATGTATAGGTATGTAGCTATTCTATGGACAGGCAGCTATGTTTCACCTTTGCTCTTCTTGTCTTGATCCCTGGAGGGGACAGAACACTTCACATTTTTTCTCAAGGTCCCTAAATATTCCTAAATATTCAGAATATCAGCCACCCTGGTTTAAAAGAAGAAGAAAGAGAAGTCTATATGTCAACCTGTGGGAGCTATTTTTGGCCAGAAAGGCTCTGCTTTGAATTCAGTATTACCCTAAGAGCTCTGAGGTTTGGGTACGCTCCAGTGGTTACATGCACTGAAAAGATACAGTGATGCTATGAATAATCCTCATTGTCTATTGGCAGCTGTAATTGTATTTGTGTTGCATTGCTGATTCAGTTAACATCATCACAGGATGTGTCCCTCCTACCAGTGGTCACAATCTGTTTACTGCTACAATGGAGATCAAAAAACAAAGCGTTCCACTGTTACCCTCATCAACCCCTCAAAATGAAAAATCTGTGAATACAATGAACGAAAAACAGATTGAATCAGTTTTTTTGTAATGAATATTTCATTTTTCAACATTTTTTCCCCTTAATTGCTTATTCAAATGGATTAAAACTACTCTTGAAATATTGCACATTCCTAAATGGCTGCCAAATCTGTACAGGTATTTTTTATTATTTATTTCCCCCCCACACAAAATATGCTTTTGCACAACACTTCCAGTTAGTCAAATCTCTGCATTTAATAGAAGCGTAATTGAATGTATTTTGTATTACAAGGTAAGTCCACTGCTTACAGCTGAAAAAATCATTTGTTTCATTGAACCCTTTCACATGTCATGTCTGTAGATACTAACTGTTTAATTGGCCGTTCAAAATATCTAAGGCCTTTGTCATGAATAAAACGTGCCACATGTGAAGTCTGTCAAATTTATCAAATGAGTTGCTCCACAATCATTATTGATCACATAATAGGGCATGGACTGACAATGAGTCCAGCTGGACAGCACTTACAACCCAATCCCCCTAGGTCAAGGTTTGCTTCAACTATTCAGCCCTCTGAGAAAGTAAGAATGTAAGCTGCTTGTAATGAACAAGTCCCATCCTTTTACATTAGGACAGCAGCGAGGGAGGGAGGTATCTGGGGGTAGGATGGGGTGAGGATGTCTTCTGTGGCTTCCTCTTATTGTACAAAAGATATAAATAAATATTGATTCACAGAAGCAACATTTGTTTTCTGTTTTTTTTTTTTTTTTCCATAGCAAACTATAATAAGTCGGTATGTCCATGGTTTCAGTGATGAAAAGTCTAAAGCTAAATCTATGGGGCAAACACACACACACACACACACACACACACACACACACAATAAATAAATAAATAAGAAATAAATAAAATAAAAGTACATTATAAAAAAGTACAATAAAAAATACAGTACATAACATGTATGTTTGCGTTGCAGTCTCCAGGCTCCAGAAGCTAAGGGGCATAAACATGCAGAAATGGAGAAAGAGAAAATGCAAAAAAGGATATTAAACATTTTGATATATTTTGTTGATTGCATATTCATCTGGCAAATTTATTATTTGATGCAGATATTTAATTTCAAGACATCTCACTGAAAGGTATTGCATTTAGCAAAGGGTTTTTGTTTTCCAAATGACAAAGTAGTTTTTAAGTTATGTTATCTGTTTTGGTACGGGAGAGTATTTGTTCAGGAAATGTGGAAGTGATTGAAGAAAACTGCAAAAAAATCCAAAAAAACTTGTACAGAGAACTTTAAAATGTTCCTTTTTATGCTTGGAAGAGGGTTTAAGCACTAAAGCTGAAAGGCCTCCTCATGACTAAAATCCTGATAAAAAAGAATCATTTGAAGATAAAGAGTTTTAAGAAAAGAGTTTTAGGCAAAAGAGTTTTAGGAGCTCCAGAAACTCTTAAACCTGTAGACTGTGGCATTCATTATAACAGACAGGACTGTTACAGAAAACCCAGGGATCCCAATTCTCTGAGCTCTGAGTGAAGCTGGTTCCAGTGAGAGTGAGCAGGAGTCACATTCATTTTGCCTCCAAGCCTCTGGGCTGTGACATCACACTTCAGCAGCCTTGGCCTGCACATCTTTTAGGGACCTTGCACAATGTCTCATGATGGTATCCACATTTACATAGGGAAAGCCTCTTCATGCCCTGTTTCTGAAGTGAACTCATTTGAATTCCAAGCCTATTTGTGGTCCTGAAGGGTAAGGACCGTTATGTGCCAAGAAATATGATCTGCATTGGGGTGTGGGGAGAAGCCAGACTGACTCACCACTGGGACTGTAGTCAAAGGTTTTCCAGCATATTTATCCAATAATCTAAAACAATGCACTACAATTATTTTTTTCAATACCTAATTATGGCACCCAATCACATTTTATTATTAATAAAATAGCCTATTCCAAAAATAATAGACCATAATAAAAAGGATGTACCAACTTTCTGATAAATCTGGCATTGCGCACCTCCAGATGCAAGCAGTTGTGTCCACATTTGAACTGTACATGTATTCTTCTGTCTGTTTCTTTACAAGATAACATACTGTACATTAGTGCATGCTTATTTATGTGCACCAAACTTGTTGCTTCAGTGGCTGGTTGGTGTTAAGAAAATATATTTTCCCCAACCCCATGTGATCTGTAAAGCTAATCCCACTACATTAAAAAGAATACTTTGCATGAAATTTCTCATTCACCTGACTCCTCTATTTCATGGACACAGAAGCTCTGTACTGTGGAATCTTGATGGCCTTTCCTTTTCAGACTATGGAGGAATGGCAGGCCATACTATTCATTTGGAATTGTCCTGTAATTGTATCTGTACTAGCCTGCTATGCTCTCAATCCAACTTTCCCATAAAATGTGATATTTGATGTAACTTAAATATGAGCCACAGGACACAGTAACTGCCCCCTTAGTCACGCATGTCATTAATTGGTAAAGGGGAGAAGAAATGCAGTCCAAAAATTTCAGAAAGCACCCTGGGAATCCCTTTTCTAATACTGATTTATTATTTTTTGCTGCATTTTACTGGAAAATGGCATGGCAATAGGAGAAAGTGACTTTCATAATCCCTTCTGCTGTGTGAGTGTGAATAAACTTTCATGTTATCAGTCAAACAGGGCTATAATTGAAGGAGCCATTGGCACCAACCCCAGGTTTTAGAAATAATAAAGAAGAGAAAAATCACTTGCAGTTCTGCATTGAGAGAAACAAGGTCAAATGTAATCAACAGTTACATATGAATAATCTGTTCTTTCAGAAAATTTCACAGGGCATTTACTTGTAAAAATGTTGTGTCATCTTCTGGTAATCTTCCTGTTTCTGGTGTATTGTTACTGAAGTACCATTCTTTTTCAGTAATGTTTGTGTATAAACATAAATGCACCTGAAACAATATCTGTCTGCCCTGTTTTATTACACTATGAATTTGTGTTTTCACACTATGCAAAAATCAAAACCGAAAATACAATTTCCCTGATTTTTAACAATGAAATAATGTGAACATGCTTGCTTTACTGATATGATGTATTTCTTTAGGCTTATTTACAGAGGAAGGACATTCAATCAGAAATGAAGTCTGATGTTATTCAGACTGCATTGTTCCAGTAGATAGAAGACAGTCATAATGACTTTCACTTAGTAATGAATACCATTGATTTATGCAAATCATAATGTTGTTTCAGCAAGCTGCATGGGGTTTTTAAGATATAGCTGCCTATAATATAGCCCAAGTTGACAAATGAATGTAAATCTAAAATTCTTATCAATACGGTGAATGTGGAATGAAAACGATAAATTCACTTCATTTAAACACAGCGTGTGTACCATTATAATATGTCTCTAGGCTAAACAGAGCTGTATTGAAAATGAGCCTTAGAGCTCAAAGATGATGCATGTGGTAAAATTATAAAATGCAATACACCTCCATGTCAGAAATGTTTGTTTCACATATATTGTTGCTGTATTATGTGGGAATGGTTTACTTGTACCAGTTATGTGCATGTGATAGTATATGTCAGAGAGACAATCCTGAATTTGAGAATTTGAAAGCCTTGCTAGAAAGTGCTCACTGCTGCTTATATCCTTGTGTTATAAGTTATAACAGCTTGGATTTGATTGATTCATATAACAAAAGACACAACAGCAGCCATCATGCCTGTCCAGCAGGGCGATGTTGGTAGGAAACGCATTATAACAGGTTATTTATTAGTTACTGCAAGGTCTGCATCATGGTATTAATGTCACTGTAATGAGCATGAAAACCTCAAGGTTCAAGCTTTTTGTAACTTTAGAAACCATTATGTTCCATTATTAAAGCTGTTTCTAAATTAAGGTTATTGAGAGATTATGTGTTATACATTTGCTGGAAAAGAAACACAAGATCAAGCCATGGTCCTCACCGGCTGGTCTATGTGCTCATACACCCAGCTTGCTCAGCTAAAGGCCATGTTTCTTGATTGGCAGAACTATTATTGTAAGCTTGTTCTGGCAGTGGGTGATGTTACTTTCTGAAGCAGACTCTCTCTCTCATTCCACCCAGCTCAACAAAATAGGTTCTGAATACAACAATTTACTTCTCTTTTTTGTAAAATAAAATGTACAGAGCATTTTTCTTCAGTATTCTGTTGAATGTGCTGCACTAAGCATCCTGAGAAACATGACAATGAACTTGTTCTGTTAGCACCATAAGCGTATGAATAAATCGGCACACTATGCGTAATACATATGATGGTTATGTAGTACTCTGCTATTTCTAAAGAAACAGACAACAAGCCAATTCAAGTTAGCTTACTATTGTATGCCCTAATGCTAGCTAGCTCTCCTGGATGAACCAAGTTTCAACACAGGCCGAATGAAACATAAATTGGACATGTCAAGCAGACGGCCTGTATAAACCCCATTGAAAAGTATCCCCCCTCTTGTGAGATTTGATTGATTGTAATTTGAACAATTGTATGTATGATTCAAATATCTAAGTAGAATGACTAAACTCAGGAATGTGCTTTCATATTGAAATGGTGTCATCTATAATAAATTATGATGTTATAGCTATGGGAGTCTCAGGGAGTGTTTCTTTCATTGTTATTAAAATATTACATTTGCTTAACAGACACCCTAATACAGAAAAATGTACATAACCTACATTTTTTACATGCTTTATCAAATTATACTTATTTTATGTATTTACTGAGGCAATTCAGGTTGTGTAACTGGCAATGTTTAGCAGATGAGCCTTGCTCCTTGCCTCTACACCACCCTGCTGTTGTTGAGGAATAATGCCATGCAAGTGCTATGCAAGTTGTTTTCGATATGCATTCGTGCTGTCATTATTTTCACCTTAAGCCTCGCCTGTATTGACATGTATCTGGTGACTAAGGTTCACTGTGTATTTATAATTATACCTCTGCCAGCTGTTCTTCGATTTTTGAAAGTGCAAAAATCTAAACAAAATGCTGAATTCCTCATGCTGTTGCTCCTCTGCATACCTCTCATTAGCCCTCACTCCGGTGCGGTGATTATTCTGTCTGGGGAAGAGGTGGAGGTTTTCCCTTTTTGATTACAGACACTCAGGGCCCCTATTTAGGCAGTGCTAGCACAGTTCTTAAAAGCAGTCGCAATTAGGGTGACCAGACCACAACAGCACAAAAAAAGAAAAGAAAAAAAAAAAGATGGAAGCAAAGTGGGAGGTGGGGGTGGGGGTGGGGTAGAACAATCTTATGCCTAAAGTAACAATGGGCAACCAAGGCTTTGATTTTTTTTGTGTGTAATTCAAAGAGAAGTTATGCATTTTAAACAGTTCTATGAAGTTTTTTAAAGAATAAGCAAGATTGAGAACAATAATTTTGGTAATGTCAATCATCAAATAATTACGTCAAACATCCAATCAAAGTCCAGTACACAATAGTGAGTGGTATATGTCATGAAGAAAAGCGTATACATACCATGATTACAAATCAGTGATGAACATAAATGTGTCATAGGATGATTCAGTGTGATGCTGTACTAGCTTATTCTTTCATTCTATTTCCTAAATAGATAATTATCATATGAGAATGAAAGCATAGCCTTAAGTATTCTCAGTAAACTGTCAATTGCCTTTGTCCTTTAGACTACCCTCTCTGTTTCAGGCTTTGAGCACTGACAAAAGATGAGCCCGAAAACTTTAATCTGCCCCAACTCACTGGTCACTGTCACATATTTACTAACAATATCAATCACCCTGCTGAGCGATCATTTCTCTCAATGTCAGTGAAGGCTTGCTGGCATCTGTGAGAGGTCTCTCTGCTTGATTTGTGCTTGTCCTCCAGGAAGGAAGATTTTTAAGATTCAAATGTTAATTGTAGAAACACCTGAAATAATAATAATAAAAAAACTGTCCTTATCGCTGTCCTATGAATATTAAAAGATGATTTGACCTATTTAATTCCTTAGTTGATTCAGAGATCTCAAGCTAGTGTAATTCATATATTTTATTTAACCATACCTTTATTTTACCATACCAAAGCCAACCTTGGAAGGTCAATTCTTTTGCAATTGTCAAAGTCATTCAAGTTGGATAAGGAATCCAAAGAATTGTACATCCACTCAGCTGTAGGGGGATGATTAGATGTCCAGAGATACAGTAGAGAGCAAGTCTGGGCATTTGACCAGGACAGGGGGTTAACATTTCTGTTATTTCCATTGGATGTTTAATTGACCACAGCACTATCAGGATCACAATTTAATGTCTTATCCAAAGGATGAAAGTAATTTCGAAAACAGTGCCCCCATCACAGTAGTGGGACATTGGATCTACTTGGCCCAGAAGAAAGTGTAACCCCTTCTTGTCCACAACGCCAATTCCAGCAGCAATCTTTTTACCCCCCCACCTAAGTACTGATCAAGCCCAATGCTATTTAGCTTCAGCTCTTCGGCAGAAGGCAAAAAAAATTGTAACAAAAGGAAGATGACATAACATTTTTACATTGATCTTTGAAGTAGTACAATCACAACAACACATTCTCTTGAGGTGATTACAGCAGGTAAAAACTAAATGTGGTGTTTTAGCTGCTGAAGAGCACCTAGAATGAAATCCAGCATGCACAATGAATTGCCAGGATGGGCCTGGGAAACATAGCTTTTAAATGGAAAAACACAACAAACCAGGACGAAGCAGATGCTACATTTACCAGTACTATATTTTAAAGCTTTGATGTCAGACAGGTTCTCAGTGTGATTCAAGGAGAGTAATTACAATACACTCTACCTGCAATAAGCATGAAGAACAGTACATGAAACCACCAGGTTACACCCCAGCCTTTGAGAGGCAATCACCAAAGTATGTCCGTAGTCGACAGGAGTGCATTAGATAAAAGTGCAGGTGGACACTCATTATATGAGTTTCATTGCAATCAAGGCAACAAACCCTTTTGCAGCCAGGAGTGGTATAGCACAAACAACCATTAAAAAGGGGGTCCTTCATGGAAATAAATTATCATGCAATTCAGTGTGATCAATCAGTTCAAAGAATTTCATTTGCAGAATGTACTGCATTGCTCTCTGGGGTTGCTGACACCTCCTGGTTATCATTGATTACTGTCTGTTGTATGAGTTATGACTTGCATTTTGTAATTCTGTCCAATAAAGGACAGATACTTGGTATTAATGGCACAGTGCCAGCATCATTTTTATCACCCCATTGCTGTAAAGCCTAAATAGTGGCAACATCGTAAAGTGTTCTCACTTTTTCAAGGACAATTATTGTCTTTTAGCACACACTCTTATCCAGAGCAACTTACATAGGCTACAATTTTTATGCATTATCCATTTTTACAGCTAGATACTTACTGAGGTATTTCTGGGTTAATTACCTTGGCCAAGGGTACAGTAGCAGTGTCTCGACAGGAAATGGAACCAGCAAGCTTTTGGTTATGAGCCCTGTCCCTTACCACTATGCTACACTGCCATCCTATACTATAATACTATAATGGAATATACTAAATCTGTACAGAGTCCACAGGGTGCACTTTCATGATAATACACATATATTGCATGCTTAATCCAATTTGTAAAAACTGAATGATCTACAGGTTTAAACTGTGTATCCATGTGTTCAGGAATATTGTTGAGAGAGTTTCCAAATAAATGTGCTGTTCATTTGTACTCATTTCCCTGCTACTCTTTACTGGGGTGACAGAAATAGATTTTTTAGACAGTATAATGGAGGCAAAGATTCTGACAAAGGACAGCTATACAGAGTTAGTGTAATGCCTGGTATGATGTTTTTCTGGCAGGGCATTTTGAAACTTCAGCTGTATTTTCTGGTATGTCGGAAACAACTAGAAAAATCGAATTGCCTCCATTTTGCTACGGTACCAGAGAGACTGAAGTTGCTGCAGCTCGTTTTTTCTGCGTGTCAGACGGATGAAACTGCTGACATCTCCCAACCCCATCTCACCATTACCATATGTTACATAGATGTTAGGGGAATAATTCAAGAGCGTTTCATTGTTTCTGACATTTCAGATGGTCACAATGCTTAGTGTTTACTTTAGAGGATATATAATTTGTCTCATTTGTTTTCATGTCTTATGTGCTGTATTTTTTTTTTGAGAACAGGCAGTTTGCAGTGACACGACAACATTCAGTTCAGGAGAGACACAATGCAGAGTAGCACAGGATAAACAGTTGCTCCGTATCCAGAGCAAGACATAGAAAAGTTTCATGTCCTCAGATTGTTCAAACACTTTGAATCATTATCAAATTATAATATTGGAATGGTGAAGGAATTCCAATATTATATTTTATGTAATATGTAATATATTTTATGTCACATCTTGTGTTACTGTACTCCTTCCTCCTTGGCAGATGGGTGTTTTTCCTTGCCACTGTAACCCTGTTGCTTGTGTTGATAAGTATTTCACCATGCTTGTGCAAATTAATTAAATTTGATTTAAATTAACCAATGAGCTTTTATTGTATTGCGTTTATTATATTAGTTGCAACTGATTTGTAGAATTAAGTAACATCCTCCCCGCAGAAATAACCATTTCTAGCCATTTTAGAGAAATTTTTCTTTCGCGCACCCCTCTGGCCTCCTCAGCTTTATAGCTCACCAACTGCCACGGTTGTGCAGACACCTGTGGAGTCAGCCTGACTCAATTTTTCCATCAGCTGTCTGATTAATGGCCAGCCGTGAATCTCGTCCGACTCCTGCTCGAGCGGCAGAGCATGGCGTTGCATTCAAAGTGAACCGTCAAATTGAACCTTCACCCAAAGAAGCATGTGCCTGATCAAGGTGGGGGGGAGGGCTGTCTGCAGTGTAGTTTGATTTAAAACTGTCACACACTGGTCAATGTTAAAACGTTCTCAAGGGTCCAGGTATCTGATGGGCCTGAGAGCTTCACTTATTATCTGCTATCCCATCTGGGGGCAGGATGCTGAGAATTATTAACAACGGTGTTGTCTGAGTCAGAACAGAGTCCGTTTTTCTTGGTTGTGAACTCCTCTGATATTTTTCCCTCAATTTTCACAGTGAATGCTGTTCCATGAAAGAACTCCACCATACTTATTGTTGGCTCTGACATCAATAAACTGTTCATTTGAGGTAATTGACTTTGTTCAGAATTACAATTAGTGTCAGTATGCTTTGGGTTTGAGAATGCAGCACACACCAAATTTAAAGTTCTTATCAAACCCTAGAGTCATTATTGTTGAAAATGATATGGGCACCATACAGGCAGTTTTCCTGAAGTTTGCCATATGTGCTGTTAGTGTGATGAGTGATGTTTACATTTTTTATGAATGTGTTGACCAAAAAGACATGGTTCATTGATATAAAACATATAAACATTGTTTTAACAGTCTGATCTGTGCTGAGCGGAGACATCAGTGAATCTTTAACATACTGTGGTATTTCCTGTTTAATTGTTAATGTATTGCTTTTAGAGAAATGACATCTCCCACAAAAGTAGGCCACAGTGATGTCAAAGAACAATAAAAACAAGCAAAATAGGAAGTGGCATATGAAATGAGTAAGGAGGAGATCTCACCAATCCAAAGGGTGGCATTCTGAGGGGGAGGACAATGTAGATACCTGTTGGTGACATACTAAACATTAACTTATTCTGGATGAATAAGTATAAGTATTCTGGAACTTATTATTCAATGATGATGGCATCAACAAACCAAGGCACGTCACAGTGTGCTTATGAAAATCTGTGTTCTTTATTTTTAGTGGGGAATCTGAGGATCAGGTTGGTACCACTCCCATGTAGTCTAGGGACAGATTTAACTAAAACTTTGAAATAGCTTTTGTCATAATTGCAGTCAAGTGATTGATGCTGTTTTTAGAAAGACACTACCCACAGTGGGTGTGTAATTACAATCAGTGGGCGGTGTCTGATTAATTCTTGTATCCAAGAAGGAAGGCCGCCCAATTTGGCAATGAGCAAGCTCTGCTCTGCATGAAAGTCATAAGTCTCCTGGTAAAATTCTTGCAAATTTGATAGCCCAGAAATCCTTCACTAAGACTTTATGTCCTAAAGTAAACAAATGGTTCAAACTTGCCTGCTTGAGTGTTATCGCTAAATCTTGTGCAAAGTGTATTGTTGAGCTGGCAAGAATAATTTATTTTTATTTAATTAAAGCATGCTTTAAAGTTTGAAAAGAAAACATTCTTTCGAGATCAATGAAATGTTAACGGTAATTGTTTAAAGGGAGTTATAGCTCAGTTAATCACTGGATTAGCAGAGAGGCCTTACAAAGGCCAGCCACTAAATCCTCAAGAATCAGTGGTCTCCTGGTAGGAGGTTGCTCAGGACGAGGAGAAGTTTAAAGCTGGTTGGTGTAGGCACTGGCTCTCAGTATTGCACTGAATGGTTGTGTCTTACCCAGCCTTTTCAAAGATGATAACATGGAGTACACTGCCATTCAAAGCGAAATAAATTGGCAATTATACATGGGGAAACAAACTCCCCCAAGAGGGAACTGCTCACAGACTGAAGAAGGTGGGATTTGATAATAATTATTCCATAAATTCCATATGCCTCTTTTCTTATGTATTTTAGTTTTCTTGTTTTTTACTGTTCTTAGGCGAGAGAGTCATATTTTGTAATATGACTTATTGAGAGCAGTGTTCGCTTAATCATCTTGTCCTTTTAGCATGCATTCATTTCATCTTCCAGAGAAATGAATGAATTTATAATGCTTTTAATAACCTGTTTCTCTCTTGTCATTCATTTCTGATCACTGTAATCTCTTTGATAATTTTCCTCAGAAACCATTTTCCAAACACGATGATTTACAGCTGAGAGTCTAGCACTATCTGCCTATCCTGCTCTCTAGCCTCATTTAGTGTTTCTGTCACTTTGGAATGTGAAAAGCACATCAAGGAGGGATTTCACAGGCCCTTATTAGCACTAATCTGAGATTAAACCACACATTTGGACAAGGTAATTGGACAAGCTAAATATGAGAGCTAGCCTTACATTTGTGCTTATCTAGTCCTATGAAACAAGAGGTCAAAATGAAAATTGGAAGCTTACTGCTCAAATGCCTGCTGAAATGGTGACATTTAAAGACTTGAAAAAATTGAGTATTGAGTTCCACTGTTTTATTTCCACAATGCAGACACATCTGTTTTTAAGTAATACCATGGAAAGGGATGTTTTTTTTCCTTTGACCAGGTGCTTGATCCAGATGATATTAACAAAGACCTTATGTGGCTCTATGTTTGTGATAATATAAGAACATAGCTATTTCAGAGGTAGGTAAATACTGCACTGTAAATTTCAGCCAGTGCAGTCTGAAGAAAATAACAACATAAAAGGTTCACATCATGATCACATCAGCTCTGTTTCTGTTCCATAAATGGTAAATGGTTGGCTGTTATTTTATTTGTAATTGCTTTAACGTCATGTCAGATATTTTAATGAAAGCACTGGGTGGCAAGGATGATGCCGTAAATTAGACCACTCATACTGCTTCCAAGTAAAAGAAAAACATAATAAAGTAGATTTTACCATCTTTTTGTTGGTATTGTTGTTGTTGTTGTTGTTGTTGTTGTTGTTGTTGTTGTTGTTGTTGTGGTGTGTGTGTGTGTGTGTGTGTGTTAATGGCATACACATACCTCATCCCTAAACTCTGTAAACACAGAAAGGACCTATGGCCTTTGTTAACTTTATAAAATTATCTGGATTTTACAAACATTTGTTTGATTCAAGGTTAGTGGTAAAGTCTTCATAGTAATGTTTCAAGTCATTACTATGACACAAGACACCTTGCCGTTACCACAGGTAATGTAGAATGAAGCAGGAAGGAAGCAAGTTTGCAGAAAGCTAACTGACACACATTAGACATAAATGCATTGCTTAGCTAGTTACATCATTATTGACCTTATTCCTGCAGGTAATATAAAACTACTATCAAATGATGGTAATATTGATGGCAAGGGAGATGTTTAACTAGCAGTCCTAAATACTGTACAAGCATATCTACAATCGTGTTTCTTAACAAACTACATTTATATTAAATCATGAATTTATGATTTGCTTAACTTTTGAATTCACTTGCTTTTCCATTTTCTGTATTTATCACTCTATACAGAGACAGTGTCACACCATTAACATCTATTAATTCAGGGATCCTCTTCCTTTCATGTTTTTGGTGCTGACATGTCCCCACAGTTTAACATGGGAATGAATAATTTTGTGATTGTGGATTCCACTACACCCGCTGCTGCCACTGATACTGAACTTGGGATTCATCAGCCTTCTCTTCTTTTAACCCATACAAGGTACTCTGTGTTGTTACTTGCCATTCAGTATAAGTCCATCTTAAAGCTTTGTGTCTGGAGCCACATATGCAGCTGCTGCAACATCCCAGATGGAGTTGCATTTCGTCAGGGTGGCATGATGGTCCAGCGCCCCGCAGAGCCTCCAAGTGTGATTGTGCGCATCAGGTACATCAAGGATGGCCAATCACAGTCAAAACAATTCAAGATGCATTCCATTCACACATCGTCCATTTCTCAAATGGCTTCCAAATGGCACAGCTTGTCTGTGTCAATGTGTTGGCGCTGGCCTTGATATTCGCATTTTGTGTCTGTATCACAAACACATAGTGCAAGCGATTTCAGGGTCGATGGGTCTATCAGTGAGCAATAGAACAGAAACAGCCAAGTGATGTTACAGAGATCTAATCAAGCTGGACAATGGCATATCTGGGAGAAAGCCATATGGTGGCTGTGAGGTCAGAGTGGAGGACACTGTAGACTTTAATGGAATGTGGCTTTCTGTTTTTTAAACTCACTTAAAATCACCCATCGGTGTGGCAGCCCTGTCAGGCTGTTTCAGAACAAGTGGGAGTGTGTGGTGCTGGAAAAGTCACTTTACCTCAGTTGCACCGGATGAAAAAATCCAGATGGAACATGTAAAATGCAGGAATGCGGGCCTGTTACAGGCTGTAATGCGCCTGATAGAAGATAAGACCTGTACGAAATTGCACTGCGCGCAGTGAGTGGGGGCAATTTGGCACTGTGGCGTCAACTGGCCACAGCAGTTTAGCTGTATGCATGGTATAATGTTTTACAGTAAGGTGAGAGTATAATGTATTGTAATTTGAAGCTTGTGGGTGTTTTAACAAGAACAACTGGTAATCCATTTAGAAATTGTGGGGGCTCCACAATTCAGACAGTTTAAATTAAAATTTGTGCATTAAGACCAGCAGCTGTAAATCTTTAAGGAAGAGTCATAAATTGGATCTCCAAACATTCCCCTCCAGCCTGTGTCATCTCACTAAATCAATTTGCTTCGTCAAGACATAAAGCTTCAGCTCTTTGTCGGACAAGACTGTCAGTGCAATCATAAATAGTTGACTAGAACCCCCCAGGAAATAATACTTGCTGACTGCGCTAACTATGGGTGCACAGGGAGCTGAAAATGATTGAGGTGACAGAGCAGAAGGGGAGTCACATCTTGACTGCTAAGTGAGCAACCTATCTTGATTCTCATCAAATTAAGAAGTGCAAAGGAACACTGTATGTCTACAGTGTATAGAGGAACATAACTTCCCTTTTCATCTAATTTGTTCTTCAAATTTAATCATTCACTGACGATAGAACATATTCGTGAAAAATCAAACAGGTCTTATTTCAGTATGGCTCTGTGTGGTTAATCAGATTATCAAGCTGAGAATGTGATCAATACTTACATGCATCCTGAAAGCCACCTTAGCCAGCCTTACTTCCATCCCAGCCACAGCTTTTCATTGGCTGGTGCACAGAAATGTTGAAAAAAACTTTTCCCCATGCCTACATCTGTCATCATTTTAAAGACACTACAAATCACGTGCAACACATCTTGTGAGCATATCAATGTGTGCATTGTCCTTGATGATTTTATTGCTTTTGAAATTGAGTGCAGAGTCAGACAACTAAAATGAAAGCAGCAGAGAAATAACAATCACATACTGTCCTGATTCATCCTGTTCAGTGTTCAAAAGATTGTTTCTCCTGCTCTCATACCAGAAAAGTGACACAAGATTCAGATACAGCTGTACAGTAGCCTGTACGGTAGGCCTGTTATCTCTCCCCTTTTTAACATTAATTTTGTTTTAGTTGTGTGGCTATGCATGCAGTTTCTGAATAATGAAATCACCATGCACAAACTGCAACTTGATATGCTCTCAATTACTTATTCTATTCAAACGATCCGAACACTTTACTTACTTCTGACATGATTGTTTTCTAGTCCCATAGGACAGTGTGTAAATCATTGGTACATACCATTTACTGGAGATTCAACAAATTAACAAAGGTAAAGTATAGTTCAGTAAAAAAACAAGATCATTTACAGAGAGAAAGGTGACACAGGCAGAACATTCAACAGACGGTAAAGCCATATCCTCATGTGTTACGGGGGTTGGAGTATGACCCTGAGATGTGTGAAGGCTCGGAGCGCACGGAGTCGGCCCACCGCGTCACTCAGGCTTTGTTTGCCCAGTAATGTGGAGGTCACGCCCCCACTCCCTCTCTTTCAAGTCCTGGTACAGTGCACTGCGCCCTGTGAGCTCCGGGGCTCCGTGCCGCGAGCTGTGGGGTTTCGGGAGTAGGAGCGGTGAAGAATCTCGTTACTCTCAGGTCAGTGAGCACAGTCCCAAAACAGAGCTGACCTCCACAGCCCTTCTATTAGATAAAGTCCTCTCATCTCAGTGGGACATTCAGCCCCACACAAAGAGCAGGATTAACTTTGGAAACGGTCCTTACTTTTCCCTTTGGATAGTATCATGTGATGATTCAAGATAGGGAAGTCTTGCGTCTGTGCTTCGTAATAACAGCCTAAAAGCGAAAGTAGACTGACACAAGACTAAAGGGAGGCAGTCCTCTTTTGAATATGCATTGCAACTCATACACAGCGTCATATCACACACTAGCTAATTTATGCTATTTTACATTAGCTACCTTAACTCGCCAGCTATTTATGAAATGCATGTAGGTCCTAAGTGAGCTATCAGTCAATGATTCTGATCTTACTCTGCAGGTTTCTAACTTTAGCTATAGCCAAGAAACATCTTTAAAATTGAACTAGCTACAGTAAGTCATAATAAGTATACAATTGTATACAATTATGTCACTTATGACATAATCATCAATACATCTGTACCTATTTATCTTATCACTGAAAATACAGAAAGTAAAAAGTGTGTTCTGTTCTAACTTGATATTTATGTTGTTGCCTGGAGGGGAAAAAAAGAAGTATTAAGGGATTGAGTGGGAAAAAAACAAACAGATACAAGACATATTCCCAGGAAAGCTCCGAGACAGTCTGACAGAGTGAGCCTGAGTGATGGGGATATTGAGGTCATGGCTGAGATTAATCTCTGTGACAGTGTTCAAAGACTACATGCTGACATACTGGGAGCACCGATGCTATCGGTGTCCATCATTCTGCACAGGCTACACTTATGCTAAATAATATTTATTTACACTCTCATTTCACCCTTGCTGTGTGAATGATGGCGTGATGTGCCTTTTTTTAAAAGGGAAATGTAGATTACAGTATGATTACTTGCTTATTTAGATGCAGAAAAATATACGTACATCCTTATTACCATGTCATATTTTAGTTAAAGCTGTTTATCTGTATGTCTTTGCTATGAAGCTGAGCGTTCTGTGGCTTCTTCCAGTCTGTCTTTTCTCACTGTTTTCCATTTGCAAGTACAGTGGAAATATCCATCAGTATGCAGTAGAAAAATCACTTAACAATACAAGCATAGGCACTCCACTTTCACTCTTTGGGCCTACTGTGAAAAGACAAGAAAAGTGCACCAAGCCATCACAAATAGCGTCTCTGTGTGGAAGGAAAGTGCCCCTTCCTAGTAGTTCATAATGTAGGAGGGTGAAATTATAATGGCGTATAAAAGTAAGGAATCACAAAGGACATAATTCTACATTCATAGTGTTGCATTGTGGGCAAAACCAAGATTCATGTTTCCATTTTGGTTCCACCTTGTTATTTGTTGAGCTGTTACACTGTTGCTGGTGAATTAATGCCCATTAAAGTCAATGGGGCTGTAGGTACTCTGAAGGAGAGCCTTCACCACCTCTCCCTAAGGACGAAATGTTAATTGTGTCACTCATTGTCAATAGTGTTCACCTGCTGGTAATTTGTAAGGGAACCATCCGATTGGATAAGGAGCCACACCTTACTGATTGAGGCCTGACTAAATACGGGTGTGGCTGCAGAGCACAAGAAAGGCTCACTTTGTCCCTTCTGTAGGTTTGCATAGGCTGGTTTCTTTGTCTGTTTGCATTTTAAAATAAGTTGTTGGTTTTTAACCTTTTGTTTTTGGGCTCGTTCATGGGAGAAGTATTGGGCAGCTTCTCTACAGGTATATGATGTGTACAAAGCAAGTGAGATGCATAATATAATGGGCAAATTAAGGTGAACAGCTTTACAGTAATAATTTTTGTACAGATGCCAGCTGTTGGTTGTGACCATATGCACAACGGCAAAAATAAGTGTAACTATCAACATATGGTGTGAATCATCACATTGTGTGATTTGAGCTATCTTTACCTATGTATTTGTACTCTGGACAAAACCCAATAATACTCTGATGGTCGGTGATGCATTAGCATTGAGGGTTTGGCAAACAGAAGGGGCTTGAAAGAACTTTGAATGTGAAACGCTGTTCAGAAAACACAGAAACAAGACTGAGAGAGTGTCAGCTTTTAACATTTTTCTTCAAAGTATGAAATCTCAAATGAATTATTCTGGTATTCAGCATAGAAAATTTAGACTTTTAGAATTCCTTTGTAAAAGTCTAATTCCCTCTTTATTCCCTCTCCATGGCACACTGTTTTTTCCCCCTCTCCAGTCTATGGTCAGTCTATCCTCACAGTCACTTTGCCACATAATTACTGTTTGTGTAATCATAACAGAAAGTGAGGGGAAAAAAAGATTTTGGTGGATGTCAAGATATGAAGTGGGTGATGCTTAATGCCCAAAGCAAGCAAGAATTAAAGCCGCAATGCTGGAATGTCCTTCAATGGACAAGGAATGTCCTAACATGGACACTGCAGGGACAGCCTGAAATGGGCTGTGAAACTACAAAAGGGTTTCAAATTGGGTGTGCATTTTGAGTTGCCAAAAAATAATTTTTTTTCAGTATGTATATACAGCATACCACAGCAAATGTAAAGTACAGCACAGTAAATTATGAATCCAAACAGAAGTGGGTGAAGTTGTATATAATGATGCTTAAGCAATCATATGTTGCTGTCACCAAGTGATCTGAGACCAAGATGACAGATGAGCCCATATTGCAGTTTCCAGGACTTCTGCTCACTGTTGCTTACTAAGAACAGAACAAACATTGAAACAAACGGATACTTTCAGAGCTCTCTCATTAAATGTGAATATACAATTAATTTGAATGATTCAAATAGATCAAATAATTCGGTATGTAATTGAAGGAGAAACTAAAGAGCATTGCCTTTTAGAGTGCTATGTACAGGTGTTTGCTTCTCAGCATGAGGTTCCTTGGAATCCAAAAATAAATATGTTATGTTTTCAGAGGCAAGAGAAGATGATAATTGGAAGAGGCTCTGAAGGTGTGATCCAAAGATAATTTATTCCGATGTGTTACGAAAACTACACATTTTTAATCATGTAACAGCCCAGGATCTCACTTTCCATCTTTTCATTTTTTGCAGTGTACCATAAGATGCCAATTCCAATATTCTGTGGTTTTCTGAGCTTACTAAAATTTGTCTGACCCTATCATAAGGTGTGAGCATAAAAAAACTGAAAGTGTGTCTCACATTCATAATTGTTAAACGTTAAAGACAACCCCAGGCTATACCGTTGTCAGAAGCCATAATTTCTCATTTTACTGATGCCACCGTTCTGTGAACCCTCCGCAAAAGCCTGTCAGCAAAGTCTCTTTGTTGCTCACTCCATGGCGTATTTTGAACGCACTCCACGCTGTCTAGAAGCAGTCTGCTCTCCTTGATGTCTGTCCTCGCTTCATCAAGCGCTGCTCACCTGAGGCTGAATAAAAAAAATTTAAAAAATTGTAAACGGACAAGCTTTCCTACCTGTATCAACCTAAGAGGCGGTGATAAGGGAATTTCTTTAAAAATCCTTGAGTTTAGTAGAATGATGAGTAGAACATGATCAGGCCCACTCAATGGAGGCATGAAGGACAGCACTGTTTGCCAGTAAAGCCATTTTGCGTATCTCACTTTGTGATCGTTTTTCTCCTCTATCAATGTCTTAATTTCCATTAGCAGTGATTGTGAATTTAAGTGTTTAATGTAGCTTTTTCATGACTGTCACACTGGCCTTTCTTTGTTTTCCCATAGTGAGAGTCCTTGGAAGTCTTGGTCACAAAGTCTCTGTCACTTCTTGGAAGAAGTGTAGAACAGGACTTTGCCTACTTTGCCTTTTTAGCAGCGCTGTATGTCATCTGCTGCTGCTGCCTGGCCTTGGTAGACATGTACATCCTTGCAAAGCACAGCTCTTAATCGAGAGCAGCCCGCCCAATATCTGCCAGATAATTCCTTAAAAACAAACACAGCGCTTGTCAGAGGAGGGGGAGACAGAGCCTTTCAGCACACCAGAAGATCCTTTTTTTTCCATAGTCCCAGGCATAACACCCATCTCCCACCTCTGGAATGCGGCGGCCATCTTTCTGCACCATTCATCAGGCCACAGTCTCAGCGTGACCTCAGCACGAGGGAGGAAGGAACGGAGGATCCCACAGTACTGTCGTTGTGGGGAAGAACGGGGACAGATCGATCAGCAGTCACAGCGGTGACCCTTTGGGTGCAACCCAGCTGCACTGCGGTGAAGGTGTTTACTTAATGTCCCTGCTGTAGAGGGGCAGGCAGACATTCCTTTGTGATTACCTCATGTTTGCACTCTTCAGTGGCTGTGGTGGAAACTTTATACACACAGTATAGTGCATTACAGACTGTTCTGTTATCCCTTGCGGGTTTTGAGAGACAATTCTATAAATGTATATCTTCTTTCAGAGTGGAGATGGGTTCCCATAAAATGTATGTAACATGTAACATCCGTAACAAATGCCTCAATGCATGGCATTAGATTCTGTGCATGAACTTAGGATAAAAGTTCAGACAAAGAATATATATAGCCATGGCTGCAAGAATTAAGTATGAAATCACTTGGTCTCCTGGGGCATATGCAGTATTATATGAAAACATCTTTTTTTCCTGTGTTCTGGTCACCTGGTGAAGGTGTACGACTGAAAAAGAACTGTTTTTATAAATTACTTTTGTAAATTACTTTTGTTCCTAAATTACTTATAACCTTATTGACAACAGATATATACATTATAGCCTCACATTTCCGTTTGCTTATCCGACAAGTCCACTTTAGCGTCATCTCAGTGAGAATACAAACTTTCATACTGAGAAATCATGAAACTTTCAGGTGCCTGTAAGGACTAAATTAACTTCTGACATTTACCAAATTTATGGAGTAGCCCTAACAAACACACACACACACAAATGTAGGGTATGACTACATACAAATGTATAACCATTGTGCCATTTACAACGCTAAAGATAATTTAACAATATGTTATCTGAACTGAATCTGAACACTGAAACAAAGAATCTGTTGTGATTTCCTGTCATGTCTTCGAGTAAAGTTGTCTCATTTCCATGTGAATCTGTGTCTCTCTTTAGCTCCAGCAACTTCCCTCATCTGTATTCAGCCCTCAGTTTGTGTTCCATTTTGGCAGCTACATCCAGGTCCATTTTTGTGCCTGAGATATAGTCACACTCCTTTCTAGTTTTTCAAGATGAAGCTGGTGCAGAAAATGTTTAGAGGGCGGTCGAATACAAGCAAATAGTTTTTCTACCCCTTCAGGGTTGAGTTATAAATGAGTTGTCATATATTGTACGTACAGAGCCGCACACACAAACTCATGTGTACCTAATCTTTGACTGTGAATTTTTAAATTTAATCCCCCCACCCCCAGGGACAGACAGCGACATGTAGAAAAAGCTGGATGTACCATGGGCTATTCCTTTCAAGATTTACATATTTGGAACATTCATGTTTATTTAAGACAATGTTAAATAATATAATTTGCTTATGTCAGATCAAAGCCATTGACCTTACACTACAGGGTACCTCTTTTTAGTCTAAAAGTGGATTTTGGCCTGATATTTGTAGACATATATATTTTTTTTACCTTGCATGAAACATTTGGAATCATACTGGAATCAATAAATAATTCACTGACAATGCAGGCTAACACCTCGTTTGAGTCAAAATGCAGTGATCTGAATACACAGTGCCTCTGAGATTCTGTGCGAATTGGTATACATAAAGAGCACTATAGCCAGCAGATTGGCACTAGATATCATAGACTACCACCTGGCTGTAGAGAAGCACCGTAATATGATATGAGCAAAATGGGAGAGCCTCATTTGTCATAAGACATTCTGATCATGCCAACTTGCCAATTCTCCAGATCCTCTCTCATCCCACTCACTACTACTCCTTCAGAGGGGTGAAATATTGTCCCACTACATTGGACCACCTTTGTCGCCTTTTAGTATTATTATTGCCACGTCACAACCTAAAAGATTTAGCATCCAGTTATTTCTCATTAGCTAGAGTGGTTGTCGGATAAACCATCATTAGAGTGATACTGTATGAAAACACAACACTTAACTTAAGTTTCAAAGTTTTTTTTTTAAAGACAAACTTGGAGACTTTACTGACCCTGACTGGTTGAAATCTATGATAGGGTTCGATCAAATGTTTGGTCCAATGTATCAAGCAGTTTTACACTGAGGCTAACCAAGGTCTCTGAAACACCTAGGAGGGAAATGCTTTCTTTTTATAATTCTTCTGAAGTGATTTGAGGTGAAATTCACAATCAAAGCCACAGTCTTTGACGGTCTTCAAGGTTGTTTTACACCACCGTCTCTGCACTCCCAGAGGCCGGAGACAAGTTGTCTATAACCATGACATTTCCCTTATTGTATTATAGAATTGATGGCGGCATGCCAATGCTGCATTCATGCTTTGCCCTTCACTGTGAATAGCATAAGTTATAGATACCTTGGTATGGACTGTGGCTGAAGGTTTGCTAAATGGGAGCATTAGTAGCACTTTGTCCTGCTGTGCAGACAGAAACACTGATATTGTCAGAAATGTTCTGATATGTCAAGTAGCTCCGTGCATGCCTGGCGCCATGGTGCAAAGAAAGTATTGTTTGCATTGAAAGAATGGTCGTGATATTTTATAACCAGTATGATAAGGAAAGTGTCAGAGATCACAACCTACTTTTCATAAATTGAGAGAGAGAGATTCATTTTTACTTTGGGCAGATTTCCTTTACCATTGGCTAAAAAGCAAAAAGTTTCAGCAAAAGACCACAGGTATATTTTTACCCTCATTAAAGAATGTCTTTAGGAAATGGCCCTTGAGTCTTATTCTTGGTCTCTACTGCTGCTGTTTGTGATAACTTGAAAAATGACCTAATTTGTACAGCACAGTAGGGCTTCAGGTCTTTTTGTAAAGAATGCACAGAAAACAGTATATTCTATATTGCTTCAAGCTGTCAATATCTAAATACCAAAAACTATTTGGTAGTGTATGTCACTGCTGTTCAAAAACAGTAGGTTCAGGAGTACTTGGATTGGACATATTTAAAATTAGTCACCTGCATTTTGCACAGACAGAACAAAAACAGATGTTATTTTGAGCTTGTTAAAGGAGTGGTGGGGGCAGGCCAGCTCTTACACTGCACAGGCCTCTTGAACTCTGCCTGCATATTCGAAAATTCATGTTTTGTTCAACAGACACTGTTTCAGTAGTTCTAGTTCCCAGTTCTAGGTACTATTTTGAGCAAACTAAATATTGTATGTTGATTAATGGAAAATTTGTGTAATTCCTTATGACTCCCCCCCCTCTGCAACTGTAGTCAGTCTTTCCCTGAAAATTCATACAGACGACAGTAACACAGTGTCAGCTGAAATCATATCTAAGCTACTGTATATCTTTGTATTTATGGTTTCCTTACAAACATGAATAATAAAATTAAGTTACAATCCAGAACAAAGCAACTGGTCTTTCTTATGAAACCTCTGGTGCCTATTACAAAATAACATTGTCCTTACAAATAATGAGCATAACATGAAGGCAATGCAAGCACATTTATAGAAAAACCCATCTAGGTTTTCCTTTTTCCTTCCATGCTCTTCAATCTTCATTTAAAGTACCTTCATCTGATACAAACGATCTCTCTTTTCTTTGAATGAGCTCTCTGAAAAGGATTAAATGAACGAGGTCACTTGCAACCCACCTCAACAATGGCCACAAACCCTTCTAATATGATGGGAGTAGCTTGAAAAATGTAGTATTCAGAGTTCTGCTACTTGGCCCTTTTGAAACAGATTTGAAATTACGTTCAAAAACCAAGGCATTTGGGGACAGAAAAGAAATAATCATGTTTAACACCATGTCAGCATTTTCAGTTGACCTTTAAAACTCCCAATATGGGTTACATAGCTGATATTATAGTCTTGTATAGCCTTGTACCTTGTACCAGGAAATGTACCACTCTGAACCTCTTATTCATGCTAGATTTAACAATTTATAATAGTTTATTAACAATAATTATTATTAAAACAACAGTGGATTCATAGCTGGATTATTACATTTTAATTTACAGTTCTTCAATGAAATAATCATGTACTATAGTACTCCTGTAGTTTCCAAAGAGGACCTGGAATGGAGGGTGGCAAAGGTATGCAGACATGCAATGGCTGATGCAGCCAAATATAATTTGCCAATAGAAATATGCAGGATTATAAGATGGTTACATTTGTGAACTCAATCAAATGTGCATTATGGTAATACTGTAATAATAAAACATAAAAAAATGCATTTCATGCAAAGCGCTTATTTTGAATGATCTGTATCAGGGTGTGAATAAAAACATTGATGTTCAGGTCTGAATTCAGCTCTGACTGGAAAGGAACACCTTAGTGCAATGTGAGCTGGCCCCATATATACAACTGACCAATTTCACTCTATTGCTACTCTATTTCACAATGTTATGATGTGTTGTCAGATGGTGAATAAAAAAAAAAATCTCTTTTTAACCTTTAAATACAAAAAGACAGATGAGCCCTACATAAGGGAAATGAGAATTAATAATTGATTTCCACTGTTTGAGCCCGCTCAGTATTGATTGTAAACAACAAGAGAAGGCAAAGGTTCCTCATCTGTACTTCACATCACTGTTATGTACTACATCTTATACTTATACTATCACAAAAGTGTTAGAATATGTACACAAATGGTTACCTTTACAATAATACACTTCACTGTGTAGAAGCTGAATATGATTCATGAGTACCATCATTATCATGTACAGCACCATAAAGAGCACAACAGCACAGCACATTGGGAATTCTGAAATGGCAGTGATGGAACAGCATTATCCCTGTCTGATCTGAATTATACATTGCTTGAATAGTACATGAACAAAACAGAAATGAAGGGCTGAGGAGGAAAAATCATGTTAGCTGTCACGGCTCACCCCGACAGTAATTCAAGCGTGCTTTACAAGTGTACCGAAATACTGAAATTGTCCTCAAAGCTGACAAAGACTATTTTCTTACAGTGAAAATGTGCAGTCTCTGTGAGGTGACAGGTATTTTTAAGACGGAATATTGTAAGGTGCAATGCCGCAAAATTATCTGTGCAATTCAGAACAAAGGAAAAAAAAGTATCTGCAAGCCAGAAAACAGAAGCATCTGAGATGTGCAAGGGCATCTTCAGTACCGTGGGTGATTGTAGGAAATATGTTGGCATGGCCAACTGTTTTACCCACCGGCAAAGGTAGATGTGGGTTTGTTTAAGTGTGAGCGAGGTTTACATCCTTGGATGGCATTACTCTACAGTGCCATCATCTGCATGACCCAGCAGATCAAATTGGTAGTGATTTTACAGTAAATGTGCATGCTTTGCTTTCTGTTCTTTTGCAGTTACCTTTGTTTTTGTCCCCATGTTTTTAGCATGAAAGTATTTAGCAGATGCCTTTCCCAGTAACCATAAATAAATGCATATAATTATGACACCCTAACAAATGCATGAAACCTTTTAATAGATTTTTTTCCTCACTGTATGCATTAAAAAACAGCCTTTTAACTGATTTCACAATAATATTTGTAGCGTTGCAAAGCACATTGAAGTTAGTCATTAAGCAGCCATGATGCTACACTATGTAAGAAGTGTATTGACGTTAAGATTTCCAACACATCCCAGGCATACAGTATGTAGAGAAAAAGAAGCTTCTTGGCGGTGCGAGCGATTGTACTTTGCGCTGACTTCAGGAACATATTCCTCCAGGTTACTGGGATATGCACAGAGAACAGTCAAAAAAATAAAAAAAAAACAGAGAGGGAAATGGGCTCACTGGGAACTCCTCATTTCTGTTCAAAGTCACGCTCTTCTCCAGAAGCCTTTTCAGCCTTTTCTTGGCCCACAGCTCCCTTCTGGAGGGGAGAGGATGTGTCTGGTTGGAGTCGGTGTCCGTGTGACTCCTGCAGCTGAATTAGAGTCTCCTCAGATTGTGCTCCTCAGAGCAGGGGCCTTTCTTTAGACTGAGGTCATCCACCGCCATCTCTCCACTCCGCCCTCTCCTGCGTTCGCCCTTCAAGACCACCTGAAAGCAACAGCACGGGACAGCATTAGCCTTTCCTCAGTAAAACAAAGAATGACTCAGAAGCTCAAGCTGGGAGTTTTATCTTGGCAGAAGCGGCTCACTTAGTATGACATTTCTGTTCCACACAGTGACAAAAAACGAAATTTCTAAAGCACTGAAATACAAAGCGAGTTTCATTATTTTTAGTTAAAACATGGAATCATCTACATGCCCAGCTGCCTCTCTTTTAACTTTTGAGTGTACTCACGCTGTCCAGCCCCGTCCCCCACAGGGTGATCTGGGTGTGTCTCCAGCCGTGGCCGCCCGTCCGGCCCCACACGGCTGCGCTGTACTGCTTCCCCTTGGTGATGAACACCTGCAGTGTGCCGACGTGGTGGCCCGACAGCTTGTGGCGGAAGGACAGGCAGAGGTTGCCCAAGTTCCAGGGCTCAGTCAGCGGGAGGACCAGACGTGCCCCTCGCCTGCTTCTTTTGCCCCCAACCTCTGGAATTGTCAGATACTTCCCACCTGGGCAGTCAGAATATTTTAAATTACATGATATTTGAAGAATAAATACTGATGACTGAAAAAAATATGATTTTGTGACTGGTTTGCCCATGAGCTACAGGTGAAACAGGTTCAACTACTCTGTTAAAAAGGACTTAGAGAACCTTAGCAAACTGAAGACAAAAACAAATGGTGTTTTAATAAAGTGGTGTTCTGCCATGATTAGTAATGATCCGTATCTGAAGTTGACACTGTGTAAAAGATGAAGCAGACTGAGTGCAGTGCTTACCTGAAGGATCTGCTGTTGTTTCCCAGTGTAAGTCACCTTCCCTGTCTCTGATCCAATCACAGAGACCATTATCAAAGCTACAGCTAAGAGAACCTGCACCTGAGGGAAATTAAATCACACAGGACGTCATAGGTGATGAATAAAAAATTATTTCGCCACTTGCATGCAAAAGCTGTTTGTTAAAAACAGAGGAACATGGCTGAGTATGACTATATTACCCTCAGGTGAGATAATATTAATAATAAATTGTTAGAAAATAAATGGACTTAATAGGCCTGTCAACAAACTCCAGCAAACATTATGATTTGCATAATTTGTATGTGCAGAGAAAAATTATTATTTTAAGTCAGTTTAATCACCCACCCTGCAATTCAAAAGCAATGCCCTCGGGTCCAAAATGAATCTATCATCACAGTGACAGAATAATCCATATGGATCACTGACTAATGCAGCATCAACAAAATGCTTGATATTTCTGGAGCATATGCACAGAAGGTAAGTATGCAAAACATGCCTCATTTCATGACATCATTAGATATTTTAGCTACTGCAGAGACTTTTTCTTAAAGTACCAGAAGTACTACTCAAATACAGTTTCTGGGCCTGCCTCATTTCAGTTTGGGTTACTTCAATGTTTCATATTTAAACATTTTATGTAAATGATCATAACAGTATGAAGACAGAAATAGAAAAACACGCATGGTAAATGCCCATCTAATGCCATTTACACAAATCAATGTTTTTTTTTTAAATGTATGATTCAATTCAGTGTTAATATTTTTTACACTGTAAATAATCAGTCACCATTTGTTTGAACATGTAAAGCATATAAAGCAGCATATAAAGCACTGTTACTGCTTGTCATTTTAAATGATGCATTTACCCCATATATACTTGCTGAGTTCTCACTGACACCTCAAGATTCATTCTGAGCTCCAATTATACATTTGCAAAGGTTAAATATTGATTATTTTCAATGTTCTAGACAAAGTTCTAAAAGTGAGAAGTCTTTCTAAATGAACTGTCAAATCATTTAGTTGAAAAAGTCAGCCACCTGTTTAAAAATCAAAATCTCACAGAGTATAATTTCCTCCAAAAAGAGGAGTATAATGACTATGAACATTTCATAGGCTTACCTGAGTCATCCTTTGCTTCATCGGCAGTATTGCCCAATTCAATATCCAAATCAATCCCCAACACGTTGTTCTGTCCATGATTACGAGGAACTGAAAAACACAAATTATCATTAGTAAGTTAAAGTCATCAGGTTCCTAACAAAATTGCACCCTTCTCCTTATAAAGGTTTGAATCGTTCACCCACCTGCACGAGACATTATGAACGTGATGCTAATTGCAGCTGTTCACCAGACGACTGGCACTTATACCTCAAAGTCAAACTGCTACTTTCTAATTTGTGATGAACTGGTGGGTAAAAGTATGGATTTAATCTTAGCCGATAAAATGCACTGATTAGAGCATAAACTCAGTTTTTCCTTCACCTAGCAATCACCTCTTCTTTGTATCTGCTCTTGCAGACACACAGCAACTTTGCTAAAACTTTCAAAACACTTGTCGAACACCACTGGCAATCACCTTGAGATATGGTCAGGAATTGAGTGACACAAATTCTAACTGCTGAAAAATTCAGATATTCTCATTTCTATTTTGCATGCTCAGATGTACTTCAAGCCCACCAATCATTTATATTCATTTTCTGATTCAGCTTATTCAGGGACTGGCACTGAATATGCACCTGGAAATCAAGATCCTTAAAGATATATTGTTATTCCCCTCCATTCGGGGCAACTCAGCTTTGATTAAGACGAAGGGAAAAAACTGACCAGGATTGCTGAATCTTACATTCATATGAACATTCAGCCACTGATGAAGTAATTTTTTCTGGTGTCCAAATCTCAGATTAGTACCTTTCTATCTATAAGTTGTTATTGCTAAAATGAAATTCAGGCGGCTAAATTAGCCACCTCTGAGAGACATGTAGATGTTGCTGCCAAGGGATTTCAGAGTAGGGGGAGGGATCAGATGCTTCTGCTTCTGATGCAAGAGCTGGAGAAACACTGCCAACCTTTTACCCAGGAGCCCTTGCTCTTCCTGGACACCCTGGAGCAAAGACAGAGCTCAAATCCAAATAACCCTGAAAGGAGACTTCCATGTCATTCTATCAAACTATATATATCGCCATCACCCGGACCAGTTAAAACTAAAGTAAACAAACAGAAGTGAAGCAACTGCACCTCTCATTTCCAAACATATCTGGCACTCACACAAACATGCACTTTTTTAAATTCAGGAGACTTTTAATCGATGTTATGAGGTGACACAAAGAAGCTGTCAGACCAGAGACAAAGAAAGAGACAGCCCGAGTCTGCCTCCTGGGAAAGCATAAAGCTCAACTGAAGCGGCAACTGCATGAAACAGAGCATTGTTCTGCCCATCAGTGAGCAATTTAGCTCTATGTTGAAAGTAAGTGAAATACAATTGAAATACATTTAGAGTATGTGTATTCATATTTCTTATTACACGATTGTGCTTTTGTTATGTTCAGAGTTTTTGTAAGTAGTGATAAGGTTTTGATGAATGGTGTCAGCCTTTGAACACAAATCTATCATGCAGCATTAAAGCAGGCGGATTCCAGACACTGCCCATACACTCTGCTGACAGGCAATTTCGGAAAGACAATATTTATCTCTTGGAGCAATGCCACCTGCTGCCATCTCTTTAAACGATATGTCCAGGGCCCAAAAAAATTTCGGGCAATGAGATGAACTGCAGTAAAATGTTGTAACCGGTATTATGTAAGTGCATAATACACATGTATCAGTATCATCATTAAGGATTGGCATGATATCTTAAATATGGTCCTTCCTACATTTAACCATTTAAGGTCCATTTAACTTTATGACAATGTAACACTGCGCTGGACAGTAATGTAACCCACTAATGGGTGAATTCAGAAATGTCTTGATTAGATGCAGACACTCCAGAGGATTCTCGGGCTACCACCCAAGGAAGGGGTTAAGCAGTAAAGGAGGTCTCTGTGGGTTAAATTAGCTGAGCTATCGTTTTGTTCCAAATTTAAACACAAATGTATCAGTGACAGATTACAAGATTTCTCTTTGGGTGTCAAGTTGTCGGGCTGTTCCAATAAGTCATGTTAGCGACACTTACAGCACCTAACAAAATAAGTTTGCTTGCCACCTCGTCTTCATCACCAAACAAAAAAGTCCATCTTAATGCATGTGAATCACTCAATACTGCCATGAGGACACAATAACATTATGCCAAGATGGCTAAGAGAAAAGCACCAGGGGCCAGTACTACACAGCTACCTAACTAAAATGTAGCTGATTGAAGCAGTTCTTGTGAAATTGATTGAATTGTTTTTTTTCTGCAGTACGTTTAGCTGATTACCTGATACATAAACTAATGATCAGAATGACTTGAATTCTATGTTATATAGCATTCAGCCTAAAATCAAATCTACCTATTATTATATCTATATCTAAATTTATATCTATGTCTATCACATCTATTCTTGCAATTTTAAACATGTGAATTAAATATTTTTTGCCAACCAGCTTCTGATGCTGAACTCTATGGAGCTCCCTCACTTTGAAAAACACCTCCTTAAAAATCAAGCCTGTGAACAGCAAGAACTCAGCATGACAGGATATCTACCAAAACTAATTCAAATGTTTACACTAGCAGCCGTTGTGATTGGGACATATCCAAGTCCCACCACCTCACCCTGCTAAACCACGCCCCTTCCCTAACCTACGCACTGCCTCTATATAACAGCCACTTCAGGGCAGAGCCGTAGCAAGACTGAGAGAGAGATACAGAGAGATGGACACAGAGTGAAAGAGGCTGTTCAAGCATCTGCCTTTCCTATAATTATCTCCAGCTCTAGCCTAGATAAAATGGGCTCCACTGTGTACTTTGGCAAGCAGCTGCAAATAGACTCACACACACTTTAATGATAGGAATGAGACTGGTTGGCACCATCTACATCGGATATCTTTCAAATTCTCATTTGCCAACTTTTTTTTCAGCCCCGCAAGTATTTTTAATAAACCAATTCTTCAGAATGGTCCCAAGAGACACAGAGTAGCACAGGTCCATCCTTTAAGAATATTGCACACACTTAAATTCCCCTTGCTCACTTCACCACTTGGGGGGAGGACTCTGAAACCAAAAAATGTTTACAAATGTCAGCGATCACAACTACAGTTTAAAACGTAACTGTCTATTCGTGTTTAGGTACTCAGCTTTTTGTCATGTGAAAGTCAATTAAACCTGTTCTTAAAATTATTCTATAGAGGCAACCTCCTTAGAACACCAACAACTGAAAAAGCAACTGCCCAGCTACAGAAAAAGAAGTGTGTTTTAAGAACGCAGGAGCACATTGTGATCTTACTATGGACATCTCCTCGTGGCCTCTGGGTGACCTCCTTCTGGATCCTGTTGTCCAAGGTGGTCACCTCAGGGTCCACAGGCGGCCGAGTCGGGATCGAAGGGACCCCGGTCACAGGCTCGGTGATGGGTGGCCGGCGAGTCGGGCGCGGTGGCCGACGCGTGGGGATGACCGGAGGTCTCCGCGTGGGGGCGGTGGTGACTCTCTTCGGGGGTGACGTCATTACTGCAGCAGTAGTGGTCCTCTTGGGTGGTTCTGTGGTAGTGGTGGTTCTGAGACCAGAGTCTGGGACTTTGTTGGAGTTGATGGTTGGACTTGTGCCTGGTCTGGGGGGCTCAATAATCACCTTGGGAATGGCTGAAACAATAATGCAGAAATTGCAACTTTTTTTTCAAAATAGGTCCCAAATGCAAAAGTGAAAGATTGTTTTGATGTAATAAACAATCAGCATTTGAATCAAAGAATGTTTTCACTCTGATCTAAAACTTTTGTATGACTTTGGAACATACACATTCTAGCTATATTAGCTATGCCAAGGTTTGAGAAACCTGTATAACAATCATTCTATGTGATGTGATTTTCACATGGGTGTAACATGGTAGCTGAGGCTTTCCACTGTAGGCTGGCTTCCAACATCCATCATTCTTAATTACTTCATTGCTCACATTGCAGTGTCTTCTAAAGTAATCAGTACCATTCAAACTCACAGGAAATATGAGCTGGTTCTCTCATAGTTTTGATTAAAAATACCACTAAATCACAGCATTCTTGTGTACTGACCTCAGCGAAACAGGGAAAAGGTGAATTAATTTTCCTATTGACTGTTCAAGGTAGACAAATTACAATTCCAACAGCTGTCTGTCTATGAGGATGAAGAGAAGCTACTGTATGCATACTAATTCCTTGGGTTAAATTCTTCTTCTCCCATTACTCATCATTTGCCAGACTTTGATACCTGCTGTCATCAACGTTAGTGTCACTCTCACAACTGACAGATGTGACAATCTGATCTGGCTGAATGTCTTTATATTTCCCTCAATATAAACAGCAGACATACATTTTGAGCTGTTTTTTCTCCCTTTGACTAGACAATGCTGTCAGCAAAAATACACCACTGCAGACTAAATTCAGCCTGTTGTGTGACACCCACTGAAATGGCATGACAAAGCTCACAAAGCACCTGCATGCTGATGTCACAGAGGAGACCATTTTACATTCATTGTGTTTCATACAGAAATGCCAGGATAGACTGCTAGGTGACTGCCGCCAGCTTAATGTTTGAAATTCTCACAGCTCTCCGAGTGCACAAGGTGACTTTGATATATAAGACATAAATACAATATTGTAATGCAATGCCCATGGCTTCTGTAACATGCTGAATCAACAGCTGACACTCAGAGCTGTTTATATATTAATATATTTGGACATGTACTGCATGCAGTATGATTTACTATGTCTGTGCAATGTATAAACAGGCATGCATTTAATACAATTCTCCTTTTTCCTGGCAGTGAAAACAATGACAAGTCAGAAAACAATCATTATAAAACACAATTTTACAGCTGCACTGGATTAACAACAGTGGCTGTGACCAGCCCATAAATTTGCCTGCAGTCCATCAGTAGGATAACAATCAGATCCCAGCTCAGAGGCCTTTTGAGTTCCCAAAGAGTTTGAAATAAAATAAGATGCATTTGATGCTGAAAGTAATCCAGCTCTGGGGCCTTTTCAGTCGCAGTCATTGGCCATCTTCAATCGCACGCTAAAGCTTAAGAGTTGAGGGCGTGTTGAAAAGATGTGACTGACACTTTAACGGGAAAAGGAACACTTTAAAAGGGGGGAAAAAAACTTTCAAAGATCTTGCCTGGCACATTGTTTTCAGACGCTCTGAGAAACTGGAGAAAGCAGGCCTAAGGGAGCCATGGGCCTTGGACATTCCTGGAACTTACGTTTGCAGTCATACCCTGTCCCTTGGAAGCCATCTTTGCACTTGCACTTGTAGGACCCTGGTGTGTTGTAGCAGGTGGAGAGACTGCCACAGCGGTGCTGGGCCGAAGTGCACTCATTCACATCTGAAATAACACACAGGTCTGGAGCAATGGAGACAGAGTACCTACCAAAAGCATTGCCTTCACACGCACAAGATTGGCATCAAAATATCAATTCATTTATTTTTTCCCCAGCTGTCATGTAGAACACCTGTGTAAGCACAGCAGACAGCGGACAGCGGTAGAGTGGAACTGTTTTACAACACAGGTCGAGAGAGTTATTGTGCTCCTCATTACCGATGCACTGGTATTTTCCATTGATGTACTGGAGCTCAAATCCCTCATGACATTTGCAGATGTAGCTTCCAAAGGTGTTAATGCACTTCCGGAACCGTGGACACACTGCTCTCCCGGTGGCACACTCATCGATATCTGAAAACACAGACTTGCTTATTATTTTCTTCTGATGGAAAAGCTTATTTTTCAATGCCCTTACTACAATTGCTCTCTAGAGTAATATTCACGCTTGTGCGAGACAGACTCTGTATTTAATCCTTTGTGCTACCTCTAAATCAGATGAGGAATTATACTTTATTACAACAATGCATGAACATCATCGCCTGAGGTAAATGGACATGAATATCTAATGCATGAACTAAAGGACAAGCTTTATCTTCACACTTTAAAGAAGTACTTAACCCTTTACTATGTTGGACACAAAAATGCTCATAACATATATTAAAGAATCCATCTTTCCTTGAATCATAGTCACCATTATGACATAATGTCTGTATATGTTTTTTTCAGCAATGTCAGGCAGATTTATTCAATTTTTCTGTTGGAGAGTGTCAGATGGACTGTGTGGTGTGAGTGGGGTATAGTAGGAGGGGAAGCTTGCACAATGGCACTAGAATCCTATACAATCAGTCTGAGTGGGTTTGAAAGGTCCACAAACATAGGGCAGTACTTTCATCAATCATCCAGATCTCTGGACTCCAGTCTCTCACACACACACACACACACACACACACACACACACACACACACACTGACCAGATATCTGGCCGATGTTCTGGAAAAAAGGAATTAATTAATAAAAACAAGAATCACTGGATTCATTAATTAAACCCTTTAACTTGCTTAAAAATAATGTACAGTCAGTTTGCTATTTACCTATACAAGAAATTCATAAGCCAGTTGTTTTACTTCATAATGTACATTGCTATTTCCTGAACAGCATTAAATGTTTTGTTCAACCTAGTTTATCAATCTGTTTATTCAAAGTCTTTGTAAATCTACATTTGAGAGAGAAACAGAAAAAAGACAGTCAATTTCATGTACGGTAACCAATTTAGTACATCATCAGCTGTTAGAATTAACATTCAGACCTGCTTGAACTTGTATCAGTTTGTCAGTAATAGCTCAGTGTTTCCCATAGAGAACAGCTTAATTAAATTGCTAAGCTTTCCATTTTTTCATCTTACATGTTTGTGATGGAGGTTGAAGGGGCTGTTATTTCAAAAACAAACAGGTTTACTTGGGAATAGGATTTATGTGGATATTTATTTTTAGTGAAAAAATATGTCATACAAAGAAATGGGTGTATTGAAAAAAAAATACCACAAAAGACAATATTTTCCATCAAGAGAACAATAATGATGAATGATGTGGAGGGTCATGATGCCATTTATCTATTATTTTGTTTATTTTCCAACCTTCCACATTATCAAAAGTAATGATTTCTGTAGTACCATGACAACTGATTTGCCAGCTCTCTCCAAATGACTTGGTTGCCTCAACAAGCTTGCTAAATACATCTCGATTGGCACCACCTGAAAACCATTGAGTGTGGAGCTCTTAAATGAGCATCCAGAGGAATAGGTTTTTACAACAATGCTGTTCTCTCTCCCTCTCCAACACTGGCATTGCCCTCTCTTTATGAGCAGTGGCAGTCACTGTGGCATTTTGTCATGTTTTTGGTGCTCTAAAAGATAGCTTGTACATACAACCTTGTTTAACCATCCATGCGGAGTCATGGATCTCTTGTTACGGCACAGAGCCTGAACAGTAACACTCTGCACTGAACACTAGCTATGTCTGGAGGTTGCTCAGACAAGATGTCAGACTGAGTGGTCACAGTCACATGAACTTAAGTCAGCCATAACTCCCAGTGACTGGTCTGAGTGATGAGGACTTCTGATCTGATGTGGGTGTGTTTTATGACTGAGTAGGCAGGACATCTTAATGGGATGGGTTACATTTTAGAGACCAATCACCACAGCCTTTCACTGAATATCATTTTATGGGCTTTACACAACAGGTCAACTGTCTAAAATAGACTCTGTGTTCAGTCTTAGTCAATAAAATTTTGTTGCCAGCTCAGCAAAATGATGACTCGAGTGAAAATATTCAGGTGGCATCTTACTTTCCAATACATTATAACACTTTATTATTATTATTAACTTTTGAACACTCTTACCATATAACACATGACAGAAAAACCTTCTACTGGAACTGATTTATGTGGCATAAACTTTAGGAATCAGCTAAACCTCCAGTAAAATCCCCCAAGCAAAAATAACCAAACCGTACTACCTGACTGCCAGTGGAGCTTGGAAATGATCAATGTTTGGACTTGGAAGGTCTTCTGTAATTTGTCCTATTTTATCTGCAGTTTATTGATCGTACCGATGGGGTTAGTAGAACAGGCTTTCTTGGTTTTGCGCCAAATTAATTTCACAGTACAGTCCTTCACTCAGAGAGACTGATGTGCATTACAAACATCAGAAAAAAATCATTTGAGTGTCAGGCAGAAGAGGCACTTGTTAGAGAGAGAAAAGTTAGAACCACTGGCCTTCCGGGAAAGAGCAGAGGAGTAGTTCAAAGCTGAACTATTTTCTAATCAAAACCAGTAGAACTTATTTCCGTGTAACCATAAAGTGTTCCATTAGGACATATCTCATTCCTTTCAGTTATATCCACAATTACTTGAATTATTTAAATTGGTATCATCAGTGAAATACTCTCTCACAATTATTGTTAAGAATGCTACATCAAATGAAAGTTGTTTGAGTCATTTGGATTGATTTGAGTCATTTGGATTGATTTGAGGTAATCAAACAAGTTTTCACAAGTAATGGCCCCTAACTGAGACAAGTAATTTTACTGTAGAGGTTTAAGGATTTTCTTTTTCTAATGAGCAGCTGGTGTAGAACAGGTTTCATTTTTGATGTCACAAACATTTGTAACATACAGAGTTGCAGCACGTGTTAGTCTAATTGGTTTAAGTGGTTTATTTGTCATGAATAAAAATGATATCTACAGTAATCATATTAATGATATGTTGAAGAGCATAGGTGTTGGTTGCTTTCCTTATCCAACAGTGGGTGTCAGATATATACTGTTGTAAGTGAACTCCTATACTACAAGGCATTTATACAAAACTAAAAGTTTAAATAAACTTACATCTGAAGTTTTATATAATGGTTAATCACATGAAGAGATTACCTCCATTTTGAAATATAAAAACAGTGCAGTGAGTTTTGGTATGACATGCAGCAATAACATTCATGAAAGCAACCCACTGTTAATCCAGTTTGCAAAAAAGGATGCCGGCACATACCCACACAGGTCCTCCCATCAGGCCCCAGCTGTAACCCTGGCGACGGACACTGACACCGCACCTCTCCTTTCATCACCTCGCAGCCGTACTGGCAGTTTGCCATGGCACAGGTGCGGGCATCTGGGCGGAAACAAGCAGGGCAGGGGGTGGAGGGGGGGGGGGGGGGGGGGATATTTTTAAAGCATGGGCACCCGCCTCTGTAAACACAGCAGCTTAGGCTACGTTCATTCAACTGCCAACCCAACCAGCATTGCTCGCTCCTTTAGCCTGGAAGTCCACACAATCATATGCCGCTGACACTGAAAAGGACTGGACTCTTCTCTCCATGGTGAATTCACAATGACTCTCCAAATCCTGACATGCATGGCCATCATGGCATGCTAACGACAACATGATTATCATGCCATATTTGTGATTGTTTCTTTCCTTACTCAACTGACTGGTCAAGACTGATGAAGTGCCATGCTGCACCACTCGATGTTGTTGTTCAGCCAGTAGAGACGTTGTGCAGCTTGAACATCACTGTTGAACACATTGCTTGTCATTTTCACAGAGATGGTGGAATATGAATCACATTTTTCTGTGTGGTGTTCCAATGCACAGCATTTATTGGTGGTTAGCTCCCTGTTGTCGTCCATACACATGTTTTGAAGGGGAGAGCAGGTATATGAGAAGCAGGCAGTGAATACCATTGTGTGTGTGCACAAATGTAAATCTGTGTGTGTGTGTCTGTGTGTAGAATGTAGCCTTACAGTAACAACTCATAGCCAGGACATTCAGTTCTTTTAGTGGTGCCCTCAGTAAAACTCTCAATATTAATGAAAACGACCATGCGGGAGTATATGACAAAGGAAAGCACAGTCTTACAGACTAAAGATAACCTAACATTATTAAATTTCTCCCTCATATTTGTCATGAAAACAAAGCACAGCAGTTCCAGCTTTGCAGAGACTAGGATGTTCAAAAATATTTTTCACCAACAAAAGGTTAAAGAAATTAAAAAGGGTAAAAGCCAGTTAAAATAGCATTTTAACTACATTTTGACAAGGTCTCTGCCTTTTAAGATATTATATTGAACTTAACACAACATTTCTATTTCTCCAAAAACACCAAGCAACCTGATAAACAAGTATGTGACCACATATAGTGTACTGTTAAAGCAGAACCCACACAAAACATGCATGTAAGGTCATGTCAACATTGCGAGAACATTATTGGATTATGTCACAGAATAAGATTTGCCTAACCCAAGGCAAAATCATATTCAGACACATATACAAAACAACACTGGAAACACTGAATGAAAGTAAAAATCTGAGCTAATGAGCTGCAAGTTACAACCGCAGTCTAAAGTGTTTTTTTTATTATTATTTTGACAAACTTTCAGGCACAATAGATGGAGTTCAATGTGCAGAGAAGGTTTGTTGCACTTAAGACTTCAACACCATTAAAACTCTACATGGTGTTCTGTGTGGTGAATAATTAAAAAGCAGGCCTGCGGGCGATAACATCAAATCAGGCCGCAGCAGTATTTTTGTCGACGAAACAGCGCTTCCCACATTCACCTCTGCTGTGTCATTAGCGGTTTCAGCAGAGATCTCATTTCTGTCGTGATAGGAGTGTGGATAGAATTACATTTATGAAGGTGCTCCGAAAACCGTCTATGTTTTAGACAAATCCACACACTTCCAGACTGCAGGTACCGTGCAACAAGTACAGACAGCATTCTTCCCCTGAAATGCTTTGACAGTGGCAATACAACTTTCACGTTAATTATTGGGTAACTAAGTTCAGGTCTTTTATAGTTTTCATTTAAGGCTCTTCGTCAAGACAGTCTTCAACTGCATTCAGTTTTCATAACGTACATTTCATGCAGAGAATTTATTGGCAAAAATATAATTTGCACATGTTAGTATAACGTACCCTTAAGAGAATATTCACTTCTTTAATATTAAAATTATTTATTTTTAAGATTCTGTCTATATTTATAAATGCTCTGAAAAATGGTAACGAAGGGATGTTGTTTTCAAATGCAAAATGGAGAGTGACAGGCTTGAATGACTCACTTGCACATGTCCCATCAGGCATCATCATGTAGCCATTCAGGCAGTAGCATTTGTAGCTTCCGTAGGTGTTCATACACCTGTGCTTACAGGGGCGGGGCTTCAGTCCACACTCATTGAGATCTACAGACAGGAAATGCAGGGTTAGACCTTCATTGGAGGCAATCCTACTGGTTTATATTAAGGGGGTGGGGGAGCGTTTAACAGCATCAAAGAAAGGAGGAGTGCTCATGGCATCGGATAATTCTGTGTTCCAACATGCCCGCTCCAGTTTTTAAGGGAAGGTGTAGTAAATCAGCCTGCTAATTACCTGCAAATTAAGAATAAATCCCTTCATTTCCTTCATGGTTACTTTCATACTCCATATTTCTAGTACAATCATCTTTCTTGCCAATACTTTTATTTTAGGTGAACACATATTCCCTATACGCACAGTATTGCACAATACACAGTGTAAGAAAAGGTGCTGTCGCACCCTGCAAAGGTGGTATAAAAGAAACAATGAGCATTAACTCTGCATATTTGATGTAGAATTTAATTTACATTTTCAACCCTGTAGAAGAATATACAGTGCAAACCACACATTACATTACATTCATTTAGCAGACACTCTTATCCAGAGCGACTTCCAGCACAGTAGAACATAAGTGTATCCATTCAAGTTGAAATGGATACACAACTAACTGAGATTACATTGAAGTCTAAGGTTCATGGATCAAAGTTCATGGATCAAATGTATACCATCTATGATTTCTTTTATATCTGTTGGAAAGAATTCCTCTTTTGGAATATGAGCACCACAGTGCTATTAAGAGCACCATCCACACACTGGATCACATCTTACAGAGGGGTCACAAGTAGTGACCCAGTCTAAGAATAACGTAACAAGTGTATAAGTTAAACGGCTGGTTTCTAGACTGAGAACTCCTCATGTTTCTGCAAGGTAACTGTGCTGATGTAAAAACAGATCTTACACAGTGTTCATGTGTGGCTATGGTGTGGCCCACTTCAATTTAACATGTCATATTAGCTCTGAGAAAAATGTTCTTAACACATTATTTGGAGCAGCAACATGTATCTGACAGATTCTCCTCTTAAATCAATGAGCACTGACTGTGCTGCCTCAATTCTGCATAAATGTTATGAATAAAAATCAGTTAAAAGGTGCTGGATAATATTCATTGTAGCTTTAGCTGATTTATGCACTAGTTATCCAAATATGATAGGCACTTCTTACTTGATATGGGGCTTACTCCCTTCTAAATGCACAGGTTAGTTTTCTTTCACAATAATTGTGTGGGAATTCCAGCAGTATCCTGTAAAACCCATATTTTACATGGCATTGTATTTTCTAGCTGCTGTTTAATGTCACCTCGCTTTCATAGAAAAGGGATCTATTCCAAGACTGAGACTGCTCAGCTGATCATATCTCATTAACACCATCACCCTCGGGTTCTGCGCCTCCTGTCACAGCTCGTCAGATCCGAGGACACATTTCCTGAAACTTCAGATACGTAACGGGCGCACACGCTTTCCTTGCAGTCGCCCATATTTGATATTGTCAAGATAGAGGATGTCTGCTTCTGTTTTTTCTTCCCCCGAAGCTGAGGTCACCTCATCAAAAAGGTCTTCAGACAGACAGGTAGCTGAGGCAGCTCAGCCCGCAGCACCTAAAACTCGCGTACCATCAGCATGCTCCGTCTGGGAGCCAATTACTTTCTGGTTTGAGTCCAGCGAATGTGCCCCAAACAGGTAAGCGAGGGGCTGCCAAAATTCAGCTCTGTTCTGTAAATGAACGTGTGAAAGTTGCCTGGCTTCCTTCTATATCTTAGCTTTCACAGCCAAGCTAAGATTTGCTTAGATCAATTCTATATATTCTAATCACGCCATATTACACGATGACAACTGACTATTAGCTCCGCTGCAAGTCTTTTTAAGTCTCCTTGTGTATCACAAGTCTGAGGCTTAGATTACTGTCAGGCATATGATTCACCATGCAATGTGGTATACTGCTTCTTCCCTAGGAACATGTCACACGCAATGCTGATGCTATAAATGGAATTCAGAAAAAAAACGAGGTGTCAGACAGATTAATCATATGCATGCTGGGCCAATTTGTGCTTCTGTCAAAGGTAAAGTGAAAGCAGACTTCTTACACTAGATAAAAAGGCTGAAGTTTATATCCCTGTTTTTTGGTATTACTGACATTGCACAGCAGTAAAATAGTGGTTCTGCACTAGGGCAAATCCTATTCAGTGGTGTTTTACTCCTGTAGTTATCTCTTCCATTTGGCAGTTATTCAGTTTAAAATTGTCTATCTACTGATCTAGCAAACTATTTTATTATACAGTATATAGAGTATAGACTTCATTTATACAAAAATGATCATACAGTATTCATCAGGGGCAATAAACATTACAATCACAAATCTTTACCAATCTGTACCAATCTGTACTGTTTTAAGTAATAGAACAAGCCTATGAGGTAGGGGGACAGTCACTGCACTTTGAAAATTAATACAAAATGGTGAATGTTGTCTTGTCAGCCTGTGTACTACCACAGCCCACTCTTCTGACAGCTCTCTAAATGACACAATAATAGCACATAATGATAGTGAACCAGAGTGTTGGCAGCAATATTTGATTGATTGCCAGTCTAGTCTTCCTCAGAGGAGGCTCACTGCTGTGTGTATCTGTTCAGTATACCTTGTGAGCGGTGAGAGCTGGAGAATAAGAAAGGAAAACAATATGTTAAGATGAAATCCACCACAGAAATGTAGTCCCTTGTCAGCACTGTGCTGGAAAATCAAAACAGAAATGTGCATGGTTATGGCACCAATAGCCTCCAACAGAGCGCACAGCACATGCCAACTGTAGAGCATTTGTTATCTCTGTGAAAAGGAGAATGAGGAAGCTATTTCTAAGAAAGATACAAAAGCAGACAGCAGAAAGGTTTTACCAACACTTGACAGTGTGTTTCATACATTGGGATGTGTACTGCCTTGCCTCAGTTCTCACTGTAATTGAACTCTTAGCTGAAATTGAGCAAAAGAAAAAAACCCCAGATGATTTATGACCAGGTTATTTTGAATAAAATATCTCCTGAGACTCTAGTATTTCTTTGGAAGGTAATTTAAGGCACAGAGAAGAAAAACACAGGTATTTGTTTGAGACATATTGGACATAATCCCTGGTATTGAGCTGTAGATTACTCAATAAAGCCACTTTAGGGCTTAGTCATTAAAATGTAAGTGATGTATCTGTTTTGTTTTTGAAGTCTGTTTGAGCCATCTTGTACTCTAACTTTTGTTGGGTGTTTTGGTAGAAACATTCCACATTATCATAAATCATGTTCAACAAGATGTGCCAAGATTCAAGCCCTTTTAAATATAACTCCTGTCTATAGCCCCCAGGGCGACATTTTCAGCTCAGCTGTTAGCGTGTGAAACACAAGTGTTGATACAAACCTGTCTGGAATAAAACAGTGCAGTAAATGCATGGTGTGCAGGGAGATGGCTACATTCTACATTCAATTCCACCATACTGTGCAGAATGATTGAACATTTAAACCTCAACTATATTACAGTCACACCATTCTATATTTGCAGTGTCCACGAACTTGCATACAACTCTTGTTTTATCAACACCAGATATAATTCGATTATGCCTAAAAACTGAAAACTTTTATCCTGTAAGTATGAAATGTTAAGTTAATTAAAAGAGTGGAAAAACAACCCGTGGATGTATCGTCTGATCCTAAAAGTGGTACATCAGTAAAGCAGAGCACAGCTGCATTCTGGGTAATGTAAAAGAAAGAGATAAAAGATTATTCAGGAAGAGGGGGGACACACTGAGAGGAGCTGCAGGTTGTCCGGACAGGCGAGCAGATGCCAAGACTTTGTGTGATGCTTAGGCATGGTTTACGACATGTCACAGATTCCGGCAAGGCTTCAGCTCTGTGTGGGTACAAAGGGGCGGGGGGGGCATCTCAGACTCCAGGTGAGCCATGCAGGTAGGAGGGAGTGGGGGGGGCGGGGGGCGGAGTCATAGTCACAGATAGCTCACCCTCCGGAGGCACCCCAGCGGGCTGGTGATCCACAGGGAGAAATATAGGGGGGTGACTGTCCCATATCGGGGGAGTAATATACTCCTGCTCATCTTCACAGGGGTTGAGAGGACAGATAGCACACAGGAAGAGAGGCATGAATGGAATGCACAAACATTACCTTCAAACAGAATCATGGACAGTGACATACCATCACGCTGTAAAGGAATTCAGATATGAGTAAAGCTGGTTCAACACTCTTCTCTTCTGCTTATCAAAAATAGAACATGTTGGTGTATTGAGACAACAGGATAGATGGACACATGGGGGTTGGAGAAACCATCAATTCAGTCTAGAACAAACCTGTAATTATAATGGAATAAGATCATGCATATGTTCATCAGTTTGGTGTTGTTTGCCCCTTAGGGTATTTTTTTAGCAGACATGATTCATAATCAACAAATAGTAAGATGAAAAGACCCAAGACTTTTCTGCAGCGTTCTATGGTGTGTTACAGTTACAATTCCAATTCCTTGTGACTGCATTAGATTACCATGTACCAAGTCCTTTTCTCTTCAACTACATGCTACACAATAGAGTGGGACACAAACTAACCTCGAGCAAATGCGAATTCATTAAACAGTACAGCTGGATTTTTATTAATTGCATAATTACATGCACATTAGCTACCGCAATCCTAGCAGCTGTGTTTTTACTTTCAGTTTATACACACATTGTGTTGGAGGCAATGAAAAAGAGAGCTAGGTTTCCGGATGAATGGACACACAAACACAGATATCATCAGGTAAACGATGGCACAGCACTCCAGTGGCTGGAAATCAATGAGAACAGTGTTCGCTCTGGGTAGAGCCACGCAGATTCAAACCCAGAGGCCTGTGCCTGTGGTATGATTACAGATTTTAGCTAATGTGATGAGAACAGAGAGGCTAATAATGACATGAAAGGATAATAGACTTGGGTCAGGGGAAAACACAGCGAGTGCTACTGTTCAGGGACACGGAAAACAGCTTTAGGCTCTGTAAAAGAACGACTTTTGATTAGCACTTTATTCCTCAAGAGAGAAAGACATATATAATGCCTTTCCCTTATCAGGCTTTTAATAAAACCTAACTGGGGACTGCCTCTTCATACAACAAGCAGAGGGATAATCAGCTGAATCACCCACAGAAAGAATCATCTCATTAAAAATGATCCAGCGCAGCCAAGGAAAACGAAATGCCAGTCCATACCACTTCTGACTGGATTAGCTTCTTAATGAGTTTATTTGTTCTGGGAAATAAAACCCATTTGCTCTTTAACACCTCAATTACAGGGCTATTTATAGGCTGCCTGGGATTGTTTACAGGAATAGTGACCTTGAAGCTGAGGCTTCTATAAACACAACAGAATTATTTAATTCAAAATTTAAAATCCCAATTGCCACGTATTACAATTGCTATGTAAGACATTCTTTCCCATAAACTACAAAGGCATTAGATTATACACCTGTGGTGAAACATGATGTTTTAAATTCCTTTAACAGTACCTGTAGTTTGCCATGCTATTCTGTATATCTTGGATCACAACTTGATTTCAATTCAGCTTTCTCCATCAAACAGGTTTATTTATTCTGGTTTAAACTATGCCACACAGAGGTTTGGATGTGTGTGGAGGAATATGTGACTTCCTCACAGAAAAAAAAGCACAGAGCACATTTTTTTCAATTAAAAACAATACTGCATCTTTAAAACCCTGCAAGCAGGTGGTTAGAGGGTTTGTTCCAGGAGTCAAGGTATCCAAAACTGTGTAAACACATCTTGTGATCTGCATATTAGTTAGGTTCCTAATGGACATAATTCTCAAAGGTACATAAGGAGGATCCATCTGAAAAAAATCATGGTAAAATTCTGACCCTGTTCTCTTCACTGAATCAGAAGGGAGAGTGAGGGGAATATGTATTTCTTTGTGTTCGGGTATTGTCTGTATTAGGATGTCTCCGTGTGGAAACCAAAATGATGTCACTATAACTTTCACCACTAAAAGGAGAAATTTGACTGGTTAGACTGAAACCATATTAAGTCCCACAAACAACACTCTATACATTAATATTAAACACTTATGATGATGAATAATAAAAATGTGCATGTTTTAGGAAACAATGAAATTTAGAGACAATTAGCAGTAATTTTTCATTAAGCTTGTTTAATAATCAACTCGTGAATGTTACCCTGTTTGTTATTTGCTGTAGATGAAGGAAACGCAGCTAAACAGGAGCATTCTGAGCGAAGCACTGTCCTGTCACGGCCTTTGTGCTGTGTGAGACAGATGTCTTAATGTACAAAGCTAATGTGCACTTTTCTCTTGACAGGCTCTGGGATTTCGAATCACATTTTGTTCTGTAAATGGAATTAAAGGGAAAATGGAAATGTGAGTGCACCATTCATGCATCGCTAACCTAGAGTAAGCCTTTAAACATTAACCAAGCTACAATGCATAATTACAGGGTATCAGGGATTAAAAAATATACATTTCAAGTACTGGGCCTAAGTCCACTGCACTGTCTTGGCAGGACAGTGGATATTAAATGGGTTTAATCCATGCTGTGTTTTTCACTGGTGCCTGCACCCGTCCTGTATTTCCTATATGTTCTATGTTCATAACTCATTTCAATACATTTTCAGCGATCACCTCAGGAAAATGTCTCAGACATTACCTAAAATAACTGATCACTGTGATACTGATGCAGAGATCTCTTTAATGAGAGTTGTATGCAGGTCACGTAATCACAAGACCACAAACACAACATCAAAACCAAAAGAAATTTCATGGCAGGAGACACCAAATTCGCAAATTAATTACACATTCAAAATTCAAAGATATGTGAGCCTCATCTTTTGCACTCTTCCATTATCTGATGAAGTAATATACATGATGCATTCTGATAAGACAAAACAGGCTTCATCATCTGAGGCGGTGCATTTCAGACAATCAAATTACACAGACCACTGTATTGTACACTTCAGACCGAAACTGTTAACTAATAATTCACATACGGTATATGAGAGCCAAGCTAAAGCTCTACAAGGTCCTATACACAGTGTTGTTTCATCTCTCTCAATGCAGCACTCTAGCTACTAATTATTCACTGACTATCTAGGGGCATGGTTAAATGTTGCCTGATTGCCTCATTCACTGCTGCGTTTGATTACTTTTATTTGACCCCACTGCTTCTCATTTTCCACCAGCTGACTGGCCCCATATAAAGCAGAATTTGGCATCCGCTGCTCCCTGGCCTAAGCCGCCCCCGGGCATGATGAGCAGTTCAGATACGGGTGCTGACCAGAACATCCCCTGAAGGGTGGGGTCAATGCCACCCATCTGTGTGATGCCACCATTTTCTATATTAAAAAGGGTGTCCCTTTTTAAATTGGTTTCCTCATTTAATCACTATTCAAGCAGACGAGATGCAATGGATGAGGCTTCCTTGTCCAGGTATTGATGTAATGATGTATGACGTAATGGAATATGCTGAGAAAAATTCAGAAATCATTTCTGAAGACTGTAAACGAAACCTCATCTGCTTCTAGTTTTTGTACCAAAAGTTGTGGCGATGGCCAAGCCACTCCCCTAGATGGAGAGCAGCTCATCCCGCTTGTGTAAACACAGCCGTTTCTCTCCTGCTGAATCCCCCAATAGCGCATATTCCGGCTTTGCCCTACCTTGATTACAGGTCTTTCCAGTGAACCCAGGGTAGCACTTGCATTTGTTTGGTCCGACACACTCCCCGTGTTTACAGCCGTGCTGACAGAGAGCTGCCGGGATGCAAACAAAGAGTAAGATGAGTGAGAGGAACTGACACAGGAGATGACTGATCACATAAATAAAGGACTAATCCTTCATCCATTCCTAGTCTACATATTGTCACTGTTTTATAAACTCAGCTGTGCCCATGTTAACATAAAGCACATGCCCACTTAGAGTATTACTCTGTTCATATGTCATGATATGGAGAGGGAAGATGTGCGTAAAAATACTGTCATAAGATAAAAGCTGCTGTAGAGACCACCTGACTGTCAAACTGTCCTTCTGTTCTTCTCTCTTAATTCTCATCCTTTCCATGTCAACACTTTGCAACATAATCCTGCTCTGTTTGACAGTGCTATCCGAGACAAGTGGTGATGATAAACATATACTAGACCCTTAGCCAAGCGATCTAATTACCATTAAAAGAGTCATTACATCTGTTTTGACTCAGGGTAGTTTAAGCAGTGGTGTGAGCAATTAATTATCTTTGTCATATGGATGTTGGAAAAAATCAGTCTGACAAAGCAATAAAGAGAAGCAGTGAAGTGGTTAGAGCAACTGTCAAGCTAGTAGGCAAAACTAGGTAAATTTAGGATTAAAGGGAGGGCCATCGGTGAGGAGAGGTTAAAGTGCATTAAATGCATTAAAGTGCATTATTCTACAACTGCTGTCTGAAATAAGATTAACTAGTAAGATGTGGAAAACCTATTCATTTTCATCACTGAAACTTAACCCTGTTTAAGTCCTGATTCCATATGAGTTGTAGCTGTATCTAAATTATCCACTCATGTTAACAGTATGTCATGAGAAAGCCTTTATTATCCTATTTGCATTTGTATACAGCCTGGATAAAGCATTCTAAGAGGAAACGTATCTCAAATGCTTCTTTCAGAGCATGGAAGAAACATGTAGACAGGTCTTTTACATTCGATTTTGGCAAGCTTTGGAAATAGATCATGTTCTTTAATTACAGCCAAATTCTATGAATGGTCTCTTCTATAAAAAACACTGACACACCCAGAATTCTGCTTGGTCAGGAAAGGACCTATAATAACATTACTCCCCAAACCCTTCCTCCAAACATTCCAATGGCTGCTTGAGGATATTGCCCTACCTGGTTTCAGCTGGCTGGCATTTTTGTGCTTAATTTAAAATGGCATCAGTGATGACATATTCTGTTTCCTCCACAAACTGCATCTTTCAAATTACTGCTCAATGGATGTCAGCACATATTTAAAATGTTTAAGCAGCACATATTTAAACTTCTCTTGGACTGTTTCGGGTATCTGCATTACATGGACTAGAAGCTCTGAATGATTTGGCCTTGTTCTTGCATTTGCCACGTTGGATGAATGAAACAAACACAAAGACATTATCACCTGAAGGTTTCACATTTTGGTATACGCTAATGCAACACAGTGTAAGAAAGCAACACAGTGATGGAGTATTCCTTCAGACAGGAGAGTCATTTGCCGCTGAATGGGGCACATACTGTAATGTCGTGCAATTTTGTTAAGAAATACATTGTGCTAACCTTGGGGCTGGCACCTTATCCCGACTACCCTGTGCCTTAAGATGAAGAGAGCTGCAACACAAATGTCCAAAACACACATGCCAGGCTTTTTCTTAACACAAAAAAAACATGAAATCAGGCAGTCATTAGTCTTTCAATGGGCATGCATCCCTGGGGCTTTACAAAAACAAACATAAACTCAAAGACACACACACAAACACACACACACACAATCTTCCCTACAGGTTTCTTGTCTATACATTAACTATTGGAATGCAGGCTGTATATTTATTATCTTTGGACTCTTGGGGAAGAAAAAGCAAAACTGTAGCGAATTCTTTATGCTGTCAGCATATTCAGCAACATTCTGATTTTTCCCATTACTCCCAGCTCTGGGAAAGCAGAGGTATAACCATATTGTTGGTGCAAAAATGAAAGCTGTTAGTCCAGAGACTAAATAAAAAGTCATAGCTTCTTTTGAACTGTAGTCTAATTAGGATAGTTTACCTCATGAAAACATTCACTAATGAACATTTTAGTGCGAGTAAAAATAATATGCATTCATGTTATGGTGTGGCCAACACTAATCACAGTAAAGACTTCATATGATTCATCAGAACAGAATTAACATGAATTTCAAAATCCAAAGGGGAGCTTTTAGTAAGATGTTTCATCTTCCAGGTGAAACCAGCTCACAACTCCAGGACAAGAAGCCTTTGACTGCAGCATTCAGAAAAATACTTATCCAATACTTATATGTTGTATCTAGCAGGTTTTTTTTCTCTTTCATAAAAAAGGGCTTGCCACATTTTCCTCCATCTTGTGAATATATGATTTGCTGTTAAATTACATAAATGTAAAGATATGCTACTACTTAGATACAAATCACAGGATCTCTATATATAATCATTGGCCATCTAATGTACTGAAAAACCGAATATGGCCATTTGTAATGACTGCACTTTTCAGCCACTGCAATGTAGACAATGATCCCTTTTTTGTTCATTTATTTTTTGTGGCTATTGTTTTGGAGGGATCGACTGAAGACACATTAATTCAACATGAAACACAATAAATTCAATTTTCACATGAAATTGACACTTTTGCTCACTTTGATCCCATCAGAAGTATTGTAACTATCTGGAAAAAGGATGTTGGCTATGACAGTGTCTTACCCACTTCTTCGATAATGGCAAGAATGAGTATTTCGCTAAAAATTCCATGTTAAGTCACTTTCCCGTCAAAGTGCATCACATGCTTCAGTCTGCAGGTTTTCTTCAACAATGTAGCTTTAGTGATCACTCTTTAGCTCACAGTAGTATATGTGAAAAACATGTTCTCCAAAAAACCCCTCCCTACCTGTACCCATGAGGCCTTGCTAAATTCAATTACCGCGTGTGTGGGTGATAGGCCATAACGCTCTCCAGACTCAACAGCCAAGTGTAAGCCTCCATGCCAAATGGAGCGTGGTGTCTCCTGCCAGAAAATCCATCATGGTAACATGGCTTTGGCATGCCAGACTTCTCAGGTTCTATCTTCATGCTGTGATGCAATTAAAACTTTTTTTTTTTTTTTACCTCCTCAGGCAATTAAAGGCAGTTAAAGCCCTATGTCAGCTGGCTAGGAAGTGAGGCACTCTGATGTGACTGGTGTGGCTGATCTGATTCTGACAGTGACTCAGAGACATCTTGATTACTGTGTATTGTGCATACTCTTAGAAATGAGTGTCTCCTTCCGAAGTGAAATAACATGATTTACTCATTGGCTGGACACCCTCCAATGGGAGTAGCACTGCCACCCACATCTCTCTGAGAATATTCATCACTTTTGATGGGACCAGAGAGGTAAAGCACTTTTTCTTATTCTGAAGTCAGCACAAAGGCAGAACACTGACTGAGGAATATTTAGCAAGACATGTACTATATGAATCACAGGCGAAACAGCAAAGTTGAATGACATGGGTTAATTGAATGGCATTAGATAAAGCTCTAAGATGTTAATAGCAACATGCAGTGACACTTCCCCCCACATGCAACAGCTGTGATGTGTAGCAGACATGCAAGTATTTAACATTATTCAGACCACCCCACAAATGAGATACCTCCCTCGCATTTTACAAAGAACAACTGCACTAAGAGCATTTTTTTTTCCCAAAGAAAACATGTAAAAGTACAAAATGGGTACACCCCCCCATCACTTTTACAATTGCTTCTGAAGGTAACTGGTTAATACTGAAAATGTGATTACAGCCATTCTTGTATCACCATGCATGAACAGTAAATGGTCCAAAAAATGAAATAATGCATTCCTGAATCTTCTACAGGTTCTATTCAGTAAGTATCTTCTCAACTTGAGCGGTTTGAACAAGTATATGTTTTGCAACTGAATGCAAACAAAATATGCATCACTGGGCCCTTGTTATGTTAAGATGTTTGGGATTTATAAACTCATTCTCAGCGGCAGTCACAGTGCAGTCACATCTGTCATTGTAATGACACTTCTGTAATCTTCCAGGATTTTCTCCTGTCAGTCCGCGGGTAACCCTTTTAAATCAACTGACACTCCCAACACACTGCATGTGCACTCAGTGAGAATTCAGTCACATATTCACCAGTCTGGGCTTCATTCTAGCCAAGTGTAATTATTGTGCGTGGGTGAGATTGTGTGTTATGGAACAATGCACGTGATCAGTGGCAGTCATTGTCTAGGTGGTTCCGTTATGATGGGGCTAGTAAAGTGACAGTTATGTGTAAAGACCCCGCGTAGACCCCACCAGTACTCACGCTGGCAGAGGCCCCATGAGCTCCGTGCCCAGCCCCAGCAGCAATCGATCCTGGCTCCGTAGCGACACAGCCCATTGGACGAGGCCATCTGCCTGGGCCACCTGTCAGAGAAGACCTCCGTCGGTACACAGCCAAATACAAAAGGCAAGGCTAAACACAGCTCTGTGGACAGTGGTTTTCATCCACTTGCAATAACATGCTCTTTTGTTTTACTGCACCATGTCACATATCCTGGATTCAATTTACCTCCACAGACAACTCACATGGCTGATTACAAGTTGTCTCTGCTTTTTAGCTGCAGTGTTTTTAGTTTTTTGTTTTTTTCATCCACCTCAAATCTGACCATAAGGCAGACAAACGAGCAAAAAAAAATTCCATCAGGGATAAGATGCACTCAGCCAACAGTGGAATCTACAGGCTACTCGGTATGTTGTAATTGTCAAGGTTCCCTTTCCAATCATTACCAATCAAATATGTCTTGAGTTTATTGATAAAATGGCCTTGCCAGATACTCCTGAAATAAAATTCAGAGGATTTTAATAAACATCACACTATTAGAATCTCAGGTTTGAATTCAACATGTTAGCCAATAGGCTGGCTCCCAGACAAATTGCCAACAAGCCACACCTTACTAATTGAAGGTGGGTTAAATACAGGTGTGGCTGGAGAGCAGGAGAGAGGCTCACTTTGTCCCTGTTGTTGGTTGGTTGGTTGGTTGGTGTGGGCTTGTTTCTTTGTTTTGGTTCATTGTATTTTAAAATAAATTATTGTTTTCTTTTAACCTTCACTCTTTTTGGCTCATTTATGGAAGAAGTGTCGACCAGCTTCTCTACAATGTCCAAATGCGTTACATGTCAAAATTTTCAAATATGGACTGGATGTTTTTAAAACATTAAGAAACCCCTGTTTGCAGAAGCAGATTCTTGGCAGAGTTGAAGGCTAAGATGAACTTTTACCAAAAGGAAAACAAGCCGTACATTTCTGAGAGACTCTGCAGGGCCCATTTAAGGTCATCATAAGAAAACAATACAAAAATAGTATACTATCTGGATCTCACACAAGAAGAAAAGATAACTAAAATATTGACAAACTTTGCAGCTTTAAGATTTTAAACAAATGTGTCCTGCACTCATGTTAAACAGCAAAATGGGGCATTTGGGGTACATTCCTTTAACCAGTTTGCTTCCATTGCCCAACACTGGCTTATATTACCACACTACCATTTGGCTATAGTCAGGCACGACAACCCAAACAATGCACAAAGATATACTATGCATGTAGAGAGCACAGCAGTGGGCTAGGACACATTTTCTCACATACAGACCACTGAGTCTTCAATAAATTACACCTACATCTGCAAGACTTCCCTTGAGCGCTTAAACTCAAGACATGTTTACCCAGAGGCAGAGATTCCCAATTAATGGACGAAAGCTCGATTGAAAAATATCAATGCAGTCCACATTGAGACGATGTTTGTTAATAATTTAAAGCAGAATATAAAATTCGGTCATCAAACTTAATTATTTAATTATTTACACACACACACACACACACACACACACACACACACACGCACACACCTCCATTCCCACCCCTGATGCCCCCCACCCTGCTCATAAAAAAAAAAAAGACCCTTGTCTTATATTACAGCGCCTGCTTGCCAGCTGAGAGGCTGATGATAACTCACTTGCCAGCAGCGATTTTCACGGCAAGCTCGTTGGAGGATCCAACTGCATAGGAATGAGGGATGCAAATGAGCTCTTGAGTGCGCCTTATAAAGGACGGGGAGGAATTCGTCACGCTCCGATGGAGCAGACTGCCCGCCATAGAGGAAGGCACCGGCAGCCCGGGCGTCAAAATCGCGATGAATGCCAAATGAGATGTGCGCCATGGGCTGAGCAATGACAGGCGACCGCTCCATTTACTCCAGCAACAAGACTGTCACAACAAGTTGCTTTGGTGGCACAAAAGGGCGGTCTCCGCGCAACAGCTCCTTCGGCTGGGCCTACCTAATCAATTTGCCTCAAATCAGAACTGGCAATGCGCTGGAAATCACATTATTATTTGATATCTGTATGTGGGGTCTATTGTGCTTCTCAAGGCCTTTGTAAAATAATCAAAGCTTGTTGATACTGAGCAAATCAACTGGGATACTGATGTATTATAATGGATGTGAAATAACACAATGCTAGATTATATGCGCTGTATTCTCCAGTACAAATTATATGTTGGGCCCGAGTGTCTGATTGCTGCACATGTACTGTATCCTGGCTGGTTAGATTAATATAGATGACCAGTTTTATTGTTTTTCCCCTGTGCTTAAACCTTTAGCAGTGTAGGGTTACTGAGAGCATTTTTCATTGTACAGAGTTTTAGGCTGAAACAGCAAATGGCCCACTGATGCCTTCTGTTTCAGCAGCACGGATCAATCCCCTTCGCTGCCCCGATGTAACGGCCACAGAAATGGGTTTGACCACCAACAAATCCAAGTCGGCACACTCTCAGTGACAGCGACCATGACATAAATCGCACTGAGGAGGCTGACACTCCAGGTCAGTGTACTCATTGCTCAGAATTCACAGTGATGTGCATGAAATACATGGAGTTGTGGCTCTGATGAACAGCGTGTGATGCTGTGACTGTATACAATGTCATGAATCTTCAAGAGCAAAAAAAGGCATGAACTATATATGATTGTATTTCTTCTGACTCGGTAATGAAAGCAATACAAAATAACCTCCCAGCCTTTAAGATTTAGAGGTTTTGTGAACAGCAACAGCACTGAAAAACTACTCTGCAGCCAGAATTGACACAGAAGGCAAGGGTTAAATCAGATGTTACACAACAGTACACTGACTGCCACATAAAGCTTATTTGCATCTGCAAGGTGGAAGGTCAGTATTAACAGACTGAGACTAGCATCAGATACACATCATGAAAGATGTGACTCTGGCTATTTAGATTCAGGCATTGCTGGTTTCAGTTTTAGCACCCCTTTTTGAGATAAGAGATAAAAGAATTTCCCTGGAAAAAAATGGTTCTTATAATATTTTAAGCAATTACATACAATAAAACTAAGCATAAAAATGGAAATGTTTTCTCTGAGGATAGGTATCTCTCTCTCTCTCATATATATGTATGTATGTATGTATGTATGTATGTATGTGTGTGTGTGTGTGTGTGTGTGTGTGTGTGTGTGTATATAATGCACTCCAAGACACCATTGTGGCTCAAGCCCAGGGTCTTCAGTACAGCTCCCTGGCAACCATACACAACTCATGCACTCATGAAATACTGTAGTAATATTTTCATGAGTTAAAATGTTATGACTATAAGGTCGACAACACTTTAGCTCATTGAAGTGATGCGTTCTCACAATATGACCCAGCACCCTGTGAATGTGTACCAATTTCACATCCTGTGGCGTGAAGAATCTTGCCTTCATGAGATGGCAAGATATCTTAAGTTTCATGTGGGTGAATGGTGTGCTCCTTGAATTTTATCTGATTCTGAAAGAAAACATGCTAAGCATATGTGTACATGTATAACTTCCACCAACAAAAATGATTATGGGTCAGTCGCCTTATCAGCCCAGTAACACTTCTTATCAGTAGCTACAAGGAGCAATAAAATGTAATATAATATATAAGTAGACATCTGCTAAATAATGGTATATTCTCTAACACTTAGCAAAATTAAATTACTCCATAGTGTTTTGTAGGGGATTATACACATCTGGAGTTGTTGCGCACAACACATGCAAACTACCAAATGGTTTTGAACATCAGGAACTTCCACCAACCTCATGTCTTTGCAGAACTAGTGCAGAACAGTGAGTGATGAGTTCATTACTATAGCATTTATTTTCAAAGGGTATTGTAATGACTTTTCAATAGTTAAATATCATAAAAAGGAATGATATAATTAAGGGTTTGCTTAGAAGTATACATGAAAAAAAAAACTTGGGAAAGGAGAATTGTTCTCTCAAATGCAAAACAGTAACTGCTAATTCTGAAATACATATACACTAAATGGCACAGATGTTATTTCTTCCGAAATTTAAAATATACATCACATAATATGTGTGTGTGTGTGTGTGTGTGCGTGCGTGCGTGCGTGCGTGCGTGCGTGCGTGCGTGTGTGTGTGTGTGTGTATTTATCAAACAAAAGATATGTGCACTGTAGTTCAGGAAATACACACAATTCAAGCAAAGGCAGTAATAACACACTTCGACAACAGATGCAAATATTTTACATAGCTTGTGGTAGTATCTTATCATTCGCAATTATGGCGCCAATAATTGCCAGGAAGCGCAAAACCCGAGTTAAGAACATCTAAACACGTTAGCTGTACACCTCACACTGTTTTGCGCTGGCACGTAATTACTCTTTGAGTGTTTGCTTCTGAGTTATGTTTAAATGTGAAATACCTGGCAGGGCGAAGCCTGTCACACATGTTTCAGCTCCATAAGGAAAATTACACCCCTCTTTTTAAAGGACGTCTTCTGGATTTTCCTGCATATGCCAATTATACATGTACATATAGGCCTACTTCTCTGTAATGTGGGTCAGAACTACTTATTAAGGGGCTACATAAAATATGTTTTGAATTTACGCGAATAAAAAAAGCTCCAGGGAGTGCTGTGATTTCCATTAACGTGCACGTCATGTTGTATTTACTAGTTTGTCTTTGTTCTATTGACATGTAACAGCGACTGTAGTGATATTGTTTCCTTCCGATGCTTATTTACACTAGGTCTCATGGCCACATGGTTTGAGTAAACGTACTGTCAATGTCACCAATCAAACAAATAAAACATATAACTACACTCATGTGTTGTTAGGAGAATCGTCAACAAAGAAGAGGTAACTTTTAATTCAGAAACTATGAACACTGACAAACATCTGCATTTACTGAACCCACTGTTTCCCGTGTTCTCGAAATAAATTTGCTCAAATTTTTATTTATCAACCTGCAGCTGGAAAAATGTTGCACGGTGCGCAACTGATCCGGTGCCGCCAGAGAAAAGCGTTGTATCTTACCCGCCGTCAAAGTCCGCACTTGCTCCGAAACAGCAACTGCACAACAGCATCAACTTTATCCATATTTCCATGATAAGTGGTATTTTTCATGCACTTGATGTCCTCTTAAAATCCAAGTATATTGTCAGAGAGGAGACGGCAGCTTCGCAACGTTGTCTCAAAGGAGAAAGTGAGCTCCGAAGGTTTGAAACGTCACAACAAGGGCTGCTTACTGTAGATCCGTTGGTGTCCTTGAGACAGATAATTTACTATGTTTCTGAGGTGCTGAGGAAACAGTTCGCTGCCTCTGGGAATACCAGACCCAGTATATGAGGAACGGAGTGCACTCTGCCGGTGTTAGAGAGTCCTCGCAGTTTTTTCCCCTCTCACCGCAGAAGTTCTCTGCTGAATAGTTATTTTAGAACATAAAGAGCAACCACACGGATTTCAATATCCTTGATAAATAACCCATACCCACGGCTCCTGGTCATTTCTTTAAGATGTTCGAGTTTTAGATACACTCTTCGCAGTTAATGGAAACGTTGATTGATAATGTTTCCCGATCTCGCCACTGCGCTCAGGCGTAATCGTCAGACGCGAGCAGCCGACTGCCGCTTCTTTGCCCACGCAGCAGGTTGTGCTGCCGAAAGGGGTCCTGTCTGAATTACAGCACACGTAACCACCAGGTGAAGCCTACAGCAGCCCGCCCCACCATCACAGTCAGAGGCATGAGTTTCATGCCACATTATGACAAATATTTCCAATTAACGCATTTGTTAGCGAATGTGCTTTATAGCAGAACTGATATGATAAATGCAATAAATGTCAGAACCAAATCGTTAAATTAATAAATTAATGCGCTGATACAAGCTACCCGAAGAAACACATACTGTTCAAAAATGCATCAAAAACAACAACAACAACAACAACAATAATAATAATAATAATAATAATAATAATAATAATAATAATAATAAAATCTCTGGTGTAGTGATAAAGAGCAGGACTCGTACCCGAAAGATTCAATTCCTCTCTGGGGCACTGCTGGTGTACCCTTGGGCACGCTACTTAACCCACAACTGCCCCAGTAAATATCCTGCTGTATAAACGGATAAAACTGTAACCTATGTTCTGGATAAGACCGTCTGGTAAATGTCAATAATGTAATATTGACCTCCTAATCGTCTCTGATCTCTGCAAGTATAGCGATCCGTAAAGCCATAACCATGTAAACATTTCTATATTTTGGATATACATGTTTATGATACGCATGTCATTAGACAAACCGTTCGTATTCCTTGTCTTTTTTCTGTTTGTGAAATGCTGCATATCATTTAAATTAATCAGTTATGTGTACTGAAATATGTTTTTGGTGAGCCTTTTACAACCTTTCATTGTTTCTTACTAGGGTTTCTTATGTAGTTATTAAACAGCATAAATGTGTCTTGGTTATATTGCTGAATATAAAATACCAAACTGACAATGGTTAATTAATATTTACACGATGTCATTTGGCATATGCCATGTAATATGTTAGTATCCAGAGTGACTTGCAAAGAAAGTGTTCAAAGTGAGTCTAATGAAGTTGCATGAAAGACAGTATGAACAGGATACAACTGACCAGACCTGAACCTGAGTCAGCCCATTTACAGCACTGGTTCACAAGTGCTTCAACAAGTAGACAGAAGACATACAGTAAGTGCAAGATGTCATACTTTACAGTAAGACTAAATACATAAGGAGAAAGTGAGGGATGCCTGGTTAGGGGAGCCAAGATGTTTTACAAAGTGGTGGGTCTTCAGCCTGTGGTGGAAGATGGCCAGCAATTCCAGTCTCTGCACTGCTTTGGGAAGCTCATTACACCCCATCGGGGGCCAGAACAGGCAGGGGACACTGCTGCGATGTGTGGCTACAAAGGGCAGAAAGGGCAAGGTATCCAGAAGTTGTAGAATGAGGTGACCTGGCCAATGTGTAGGGTCTGATGTTGGACTGAAGATAGAGCAGAGCTGTTCTCCACACCTCCTGGTAGGGGGGCATCAATGTTTTGCAACAGATGCAATTATAATTCAATTTAAATGGAGTTTGCATTTCAGAAGGAACTGTAAATCAAAGACCTTTCAAAGTGGCAGCCAAACATACAAAAAATTCCTCTCAATATTGCAAAAGGTTTCCTTATTCAAAACTCCACTGTCCTTTTGTTCCTGTTAATTAATTGTATTACCTTTAATTCCTACCTCTCCAAATGAACTGAACTGATATGCAGTTTCACAGAATGTCCAATAATGGGCTTAAATGATACAGATACCCCACATCAGCTGTCTAATCTGCTCTGGTAGTGTTCTGTTTTAAGCCAAATCTGACATTGTAAAAGACAGTCTTTCAATGATAACCTAATACAGTATTTCAAGGATGAAAACATTGGGGGAAAGATTAAGAATGACAGTGCTGCTAGCAGTGTATAAGGAGCATAAACCAAGCAAACTTGTCTGTCATTTCAACTCAAGGAAAGAGAGAGTTTAGTTTCCAAATTTAATCACATATGCATGGTGTGGTACATATTAAAATGGAATAAATATGTTTACTTCATTTTGGGCATATTTAACATTTGGACATATTATTTCTATGTAGTTATTTATTTATGTCACATTTTCTGATGTGCTGCCCACAAGATCGGAAATAAGTCTACCTGCGGGGAAATTTCTTGTTAGTGCTTTATTGAAACGGAAAGGAAAGAGACAGGGACAATCATTCTAATCTCTGAGCCACTGGAAACTTGTAACAAGCCATTTAATTCTATGGCACAACTTGTTTACTTTCACAACTGCTTGTGGAGCAGTCTCGTCTTTGTCTGAACAAATGTGTTATTGCGTCTTCTAAATTTATTTAAGGGGAAGTCACTCCAATTTTCCAGGGCAGAGCCCTTTCTAGTTTGATTTTAAAAGCAATTAATTTCATCTTGGACACATTAGCCACATCTGGCCTGTAAGGTCTCTTTATTTTGACAGATGACTTGATGCAGTTCTAAGTTCTGTTCAGCTCAAGATAAGAATATGTGGTATTGTTGAACATCAGTATATCTTGCTGACAGTAAGACCAAAAAAGCAAAGCAAAATATTTGGGGGAAAGGTCTTTCAGCCACAGTATAAAAATAAATTAAGGGAAGTAACATGATTACAGTGAAATGAAGGCCTAGTGATAGGAATGATGGTAGTCTTATTACACTGAGGATCAACACCCCTCAAGTCAGATGAAAGAAAGGCAAACATACTGTAACCTAAGAACAGGGGAATACATGACTGTTTTAATGACAGCCTACCAGTTTGCTGGCATATTTGCACTATGATGAAAAGCACAGTCTCTTTGAACTCTCTTTTTTCACACAAGCAGATGCCCACGCCATTAAACTTTCCATTCCCACAATGGGAATATATGTTGCATCTGTTTGCCTTACACTTCAATGGTTTCTCATGCCTGTTTCGTCGCTCTTTGTGCCTGCGTTTGTATCAGGTTGACATGGACAGAGTTGAGTTAGGACAGAGAATGAGACATTTCCCTTGGGTATTACTCCAGGTCTAGAGAGCACTGCTGTGTCTCTGCTCATTCATATTGAGACAGACAGTCTGCATTCCCAGAATTCAGATAAGAAGTGATGATGGACACTGCTATTTGCCTAACAAGGCTTGCCTCTCAACAACACTCTATGCTGCTACGTCTCGTGTTCTTATGGGGACGCTTGCGTATTCTATAGGCAGTGGCACAGTCTGAATGGAGAGGCTACGAGTGCAGTCATGAACATGTCAGTCACAAATGTTAGTTGTTCAATACATGATAAAGGACATGATCTTTGCTTTTTGCTTATATCTCACATGTATCATAGAAAATGGACTTGAGATGACACTACAAACTATGTTAATATAAGCATATATATGCGTGAGCACATCTCACTCACTTTCTAAAATGTTGATGTCTGTTCAGATGTTAATGCATTTGAGATGTTCACTTTCATTACATTGATTGTACTCAACTCATGGTGTTAGTGTCTGAGGCATAAATAGACTAAATGCACTTCACTTGAATGGTTTTGAAATAAATATTCTAGATACAGTATGAAGTTCATATTCAGCTAATGTTTCACAGTGTACCATATAACAGTGAGTGTTTTGCCTTTGTAATAGCTTAACTGACTATTTAATTTATTTGAATTGATTATTTAAAGAAACATATTGTGTTAAATATTTTTATATAGTGCATAAAAAAGTTGTCAACAATTACAGGATCAGATTTTACTTGGCTGGAAAACGGATTTTATTTAGCTGGCAAATTTCATATTTACTGTATTCTTCTTTTCTGTGTAAACTTCTGCAATGCAATGGGGCCCATCTTCATAATGACATCGCCTACACTAGCATATTCCCATGAAAAGGATGTTCTTTCAGACATGGAAATTTTAAATCCAAATAGATATCAGACTATCAACAATATTTTGACAGAAATTGTGAGATACTGCTGTTAATCCAGAAGGGGTTAAATAATGGGGAGAAATATGTTGTTTTCACATAAGATTCGGATGAATAATTTCGATGTTGGTTATTGAGAGAGGTGTTTACAGCATGCAGTGCCAGTCAGCATGACCCCTTGCACTAAATGGCCATTATCTGCCTCAATGATTATCACAGGGAAGTTAATCATTTTGACATAATTTTGAAGCTCTGTGTTATCAGTGTTTAAGGGTCAACGTGGCTGGGGTTTGCATTCTTCAGCCAGCAGTTAAATGTTGAATTCATGCACTTAATTTATTAAGATTATGCAAACATTGCAGTCATATATATTTTTTTCATAGTTGAGCACTGATGAAATATAAATGAGTTATTTTGCTCATCATCTGCAGTAGTCTAACTGAGAGCAACAGTGTAATGCTACCGCATTGGAGTAAGAGCACATGTGTGATCGGAAGCAAAGCCATGGTCAGCCATCTTTAGCATGTGTTTGCTATGACTTACTTAGCTTTAAAAATGAAGAGAAGACAATATGAAAGGATCGGTTCATTTATATGACTATGGCCCAGAACACTAAAACAAAGTGGTTCAATAAAGATGCTGCTGAGTTCTCAGGTGAGAGTTAGTGATGAAGAAATTTGCATTTTGGTCATTGACACACATAACATGTCCTACACCACACTTTCAGTAATTGATGAACAAATAAAACCTGGTTCAGAACTTTTGTTTCAGCAAGGCAGACGACCTAGTCTTTATACCCAGTCTATTCTGCTTAACATTACCCAGGGACAGCTTGTATATTTCATGGCCGTCTGATTGTTAGCCCTGTCACGACAGAGACTTCTGTGATTGGGCAACCAGACAGCAGACTGGTCTGAAACTCTATGCAGAATCATGCTGATGGGGGTGGGCGCAGGGGAGACATTAACATTCCTAAGCCTCAACAGTACACACACCACCACCAGGAAGCATCAAAGACTGCTGTTTATAGAGCTTGAACGGGTATTTGAAAACACGTCCCTGGCATAGCGTTAACATTGTGCAGAAGTTGGAATTCATCAGCAAGTGTATGTACTAACACCACTTGGGGGTGAAGCGGTCAGATACTGTTATTTTCATCAGTGAAAAGTTGAAGAAGACTGAAATGAACCCTAGGAATGATGTCTGTTGATGTTAAATGCTATTTTAAACTTCTCAGTGTCAAAAAAGCAAGAAAAATGAGGGGAGTGACCATTTTGCCCTACTAACACAATGGTCCTTCCCTCAGTAGTCAGGGCATCAGTACAGTGTGCTGCAGACATCAGTACATGAGACCCTTGCGCCTTTGTAAATTTGTGATAAGCAGATTCACATATTCACACCAGGCAGCACTTCCTGTTTCCGGCTTGATCTTCTGTTCTCTGGCCATGCTGTGCTGCACCAGCCCAGGGTCTCTCACACTTATTTGGCGTATTACTGTTGTGTTCTGCATTTAATACATTTACAGATCGGTCACTTGTTTATTGTGTTATCCATTTGTTGACGTAATATTATGCATACTGAATATGTGATCAGAGCAGTACAGTATTATCCCTATTCAGAGGGATCTCCAGGATGTCCTGTATTTTATACTTTTATCATTAGGAATGTGTAACAACATGAAGAAACCTACTGCCCTCAGGTAGGAGTCCATTCGAAGTGGCACTTGTTCTCGGTACTCACATTCTTCTTTTTGTGTGGACTAATTTGTGTTCACAGTGTGTGCTGTAGTGAGATGTCACTCAGACAGAGTTATTGACAAAATGACAATCTCTTCATGACATTAATGGCTGATATTAAAAGGAAAGACACCAAACCACACAGGCGCACCATCAAAGTATGACCTGATAATTTGTAAGACTGAATCTTCCTCAAAGTCCCTGCTCACTAAATTGGGTTTAGTCACATTTTACTAAAGAGAAGGAGATGGTAAATGCATGCAGTAATGAATAGGCAACAAAATGGGTTCATTATGTTATTATTCTAAAAGCTCCACCTAATGTGAATTAATTTATCCTTTGGTGGTGGGCCTGGTAGATATGAAGTCTGTACTCAGCAGATAAAGTATCCAACCCGCTAGAGTTTGGGTTCTTGTTTGGAAATAAGTGGCATATATACTGTAGACTATGTATGATTATAGTTAAACTTCAAAAGTGCAAAACAGAGACTTTTACTCAAAACTCCTTTTAGCATCTTGAGCAAATGTCTGTGAAGTACAAACACATTTAAAGTTTTTGTGCAAAGTAAGGGAATACAGTGTTTATATGGAATAGTAAAAAGACACAAAGTGGAAAAGGAACTGGTCATCCAAATCAATTAAGAGCATGGAGAGGACATACAGTACCTCTGGGCTTACACATAGTATTGAGGAATTTTGACTGTGTGACCTACCGTACTGTGCAACACAGACCTAGAGGACTCCAAAAGAAGACATTCTGTATAGCTGTACTATGGACAGCATGGTTTTCTTTCATCCCCCAGTTCGTCTCGAAGAACAACAGCAAATACAAGTAAAATCAAATTTAACAGTGCAGTTGGGTGATCTGTCTGCCCAGGCCACTGGCACATGGGAAGGCAGTGCTAGGAGTGCCCAGCTACATAAATCGTGTATCAGAGTAAGATTTTCTGTGATCCTCTATAAACCCTCTTGACCTACAGCTTTTAATTAGGGATTTCATTCCTTCAGATCATTCATATGCTCCACAAGGTGCACTGTTTAACTGAATGATTATGATATTAACAGAAAATTACTTTGTTTGAGGTTAATGCTGGGAAAAGCCACAAAAGACGGGAAGTTCATGACATTACCTCTGTGTTAAACAGAGCTTCATCAGCTTATGCACTGCTAGGGCTAGGGTTTATGCACTGCTAACGCACTGGTATTTTAGCAAGACTGTATTACGTTTAGGTCACTTGTTGCCTTCTGGTTGAGCCATTTCATATGGAATTCCAACAGACTGAATATAAATCTGGTTTGAAGCTAAACTGTAATGCATAAATAGTCACACTGTAGTATCCATGTGTTTGTTTGCTTGTTTTGCAAATAGTGTATGCATGTGTATGTGTGCGCGTACATGTGTGTGTGTGTGTGTGCATGTGTGTGTTTTAATCTATCTGTTGTAAAAGGACCTACTAGCTACTGATTAAATTAAGAAAAAGGGAAAGCCTGAGAAAAGTAATGAGGGTATGTCCTGGATGGCATAGGCAAGTAACAGGGAGAGGGAGGTCCTGCAAGTCTCTCAATGGAGATGACTGCACGGCACACCAGCAGTGACGGCACACCAGCAGTCTCAAGGGTGCAGTAGGATGCCTTGCTTGAATTACTACAGAGAAAGACATGCCCTACAAGCAGCTACATGAGGCACAGAAAAAGGATGAAGTCCAGGAGCAGGTAACTACACTGTCTATGTGGTCAAGCTGCAAATGCACGACAAGGAGAGGGTTCAGAGGGTGGAGAACTGGCTAGCAAGAATGCTGCACTCTAAGAACAGGCCTACGGGCAGGGCCACGAGAAGGCAAGCGCTGCAGCAGGAATAAGCTAACACAATGTGTGAGACATTGCTGGAGGACAGTATGGAGAGCTGGAAGGGGAAACAGACTGGCTCAAGGGAAGTTGCAAAGGAGTGAGACCAGTCAGCACTATGTAAACAACTACCCCTGCAGAGTACCATGCAGCAACAAAAGATAGAAACCACTAGATTACAATAAAATAATAATTACTCAAGGTTCCCATTAATATTACAATAATGATTATGATCCACAGTAAAACATGCATTCAGTTTAAGATCTTGGGAACAACTACTGCAATCCCTTTTACACATTTCTTATTGGTGTTACATCCTGTCAGTCACCAGACCATTCTCATGGCAATAGAGGCCAAACGTTCAGAAAATACAGCACTGTGTAGGAAAGGAAAAGGAAAGAAATCTTTTTGTTTCTTTACTCCTTATTTTTGTTATATATTGAAAGTATCACACCTAGGGCAAAAAGTAAATTGCACATCATCAGTCAGACAGTGCTACAGGATTAGCAGATTGTAGTGTCACTACAGTTCAGCAACTGGAGTTATTCTGACCTCTGAGTAATACCCCATGCAAATAATTTTTGGCAAATAGAAATCTGGTCAAGATAGTATCCTGCTGCGAAGCATGTTTGGGACTTCCACACCAAGTGCACTGTATCCAAACAAAGGACATTCAGAGATGGTGGTTTGCAGCTGTAAACCTACAGAAGAGGTTTAGACAGTGCTGCCCATCGTTAAAAAAGGTTTGAATTGGTCTTTGAAAAGAAAATGCAGGGTGAAAGAATTTGTTTTGTGAATAATCTGGGCTCCATAGTTCTCAAGAGAGCTAGAGCTACTTCCTTCTTACAGAGAGCAAGAGAGAGAGAGAGAGAGACTAATCTGCAGACCCAGCTGTGATGGCCTCGGTGCTGCCAGAAGGTGAATGCCAGCATATGGAGATGTGCTGCGGAGCCAGTCCGCCAGGGGGGATTTAAGCCCCCGCTTAGCTCTGCTACCAGAACATTTCTCAGGAACTGCTCCAGGTCATATGGAAATTGCTTATTGCACGTGCCTCAGCCATTTCAACAGGAAAGAGCAGGTGTCTGCTACTCTGTTAAAACCGAAGCCTTCCTATATTCAACACCTAGCGTTTTGTAATGAAGTTTAAAAAGTATGGCATATTTAAATACTGTATGAATGGCTGGGTATCAGACCATGTCCAAGGCTTATTTTAACCTTTGGCAATGGCATCCGACAGCAGAGGATATCATTCTATTTCATGTGCACTTAAATCAAATGCTGAAGAATTTCACACAAACAGAATGATCAGTCATTTCCCCTAAGGAGGGATTTAAGTTTATTTTAAATTAAATCCCTGGCAAGGCATTCACACCTTCAAAAATACACCAAGAATAACAGTTTCAAAATCTAGTATCTGAAATATGCTTCAGCACTTTGAAGTATTTCAAAGAGAGCAGAACCTCGTGTTTCAAGTCCCTTTTAGCGCACATGACAAAGGAACACTTCAGAGCTCTTTGTCCCATTTCCATGCTCATAGACTGCACTCCAAACCCCCAGATCCCAGACCACACTCACTAACAGGGATATAACAAGGGGCTGAGCTGAAATAAACAGGGGCTGTTTTTCTTTCCCGCCAATAGTGTAGTGACTGCACACATGCTCACATGCTTAATACTTTATAAAGATATGTAAATCAGACCATGGTGAATGTCCACCATCTTTAACGTCAGCATAGTGGCTTGGATAGCGATAGCAAAATAAAAAAGGCACAGAATACCCAAAAACATTCCATTCCCTTTTCAATAAAGGGGTGAACAAGGAAAAAAAAACCTGTTTACAAGCCCCAATGCAAATCACAGTCAGTGTTGGTGAAGAATGTATGTCATCAGCCATTTAAAGCGTTGAACGCGTCAGGGACATTAATGTTCAAAGAAACCGAAGATACTTTCACATCATAAATGCTGGTAAAGGACTGACACTGAACTCTGCTGACTCCTATTCGCTGAACGTGTTCTTCAGCTTCAGACTGTTATTGAAACTATATTGAAACTCTGTGATTGGCTAACTAGTCTACACTGAATTTTGTCAACATATATCAAAGCAATCAATACAGCTAATAAATAAATTTGTTCAAATACAATGCATGCAATTCTTTCCCTGTTTATATGACAACTGCCGCAAAATTAATTTCGAAATTACAGGACGCACTATTGGTTTTAGCCTTAATCACACCAAAATCTGTGAATAACTGTGCATTTTTGTGAAGCTAGGGAAAAGTGAATGGGTCTTAAGTCAATTTACCCACATTTGCATTTCCACAAATGGGGTAATGTGTAATCTGTCATTTTCATGCTTGCATTTTTGGGTTTGATTTGGATATTGCTTGTGCACACAAACAAAATATATAGCTCCAATTCTGTAATGAGAAAAGTATTTATTCTCCAAGTACCAAGACTATGATGAAATATGAAATGGAAAGATGACAATAATGTTAATGATAAGAATAGAAATATCAGTATTTGGCAGAGTCCAAAGAACTGTGCTATGAGGGAAAATGAGATTTTTTTAAGTTTTTATATATTTTTGTGCAGTTTGTGCAGAGCTTCAAGTAATTTCATAATAATGAAAAAATAAGTGTTACCAAAACAGTACTTCCTGTCCTCATCTATCATTTGGGATTGCTTTTTACTCCAGTTGCACTTTTTACTCCAGTTGCACTTTTTGTGTAAAACATTCACAGCTGATTAGGGAAGAGACCACAGAGACTTCACAGTGATGGTTGAACCATAAAATTAATGAAATAACATTTTCAATACAATCGAAATTGATATTTTTACATTATTTTAACAGATATTTATTCCGGACAAGGTACGTAGTTTACATGTCATTCGTTTATACAGCCAGATACTTGCTGAGGCAATCCAGTACCTTGCCCAAGGGTACAGCAGCAGTGGCCCACTTGGGAATCAAACCGGCTAGCCACCACACATCTGTGCAACACAAGGGATGGAGAGCTATCGGGGCTATCAACAACAGGTTATGTCTGAGTATGATAATCAAGGTGATTACCTCTTACACAGCAGGCTTAATGTGTTTTTTATACATACCTGTATTAAATTTAAAATAATCGATCAGTGTTACATACTAGCTTATTCTCTTTTTTATATTACATGTGACGTATACAGGGGGTAGACAAAATAATGAAAGCACCAAACAATATATGAATATTTCTTAACTAATAAGTGGTTGGACCACCTGTTGCCCTCAGAACAGCTTCACTCCCTTCTTGCGATGTTATTACACAAGTTTGGAATGTTTCCAGTGGGCCACTGGGCCATTCATCAAAAAGGAAAGCCTTCCTTGAGAAATGTAGGAGGTGGAAATCTACTCTGAACTCTGTTCCACAATGTCCCATAAAGGTTCAGTGATTTTAGATTTGGTGACTGGGGAAGCCGTGGTAGTTATTTGAATGCATTTCGGTGTTCATGAAACCACTGTTGAATTCATTTAGCATTTAGTATGTATGGGGGCTGCCCACAACAGATCCATGACCATGTTTAACGGTTGGGAACGGGCAATGGGTTATTGAGGTTTAGATTCAGTTCTGTGGTAATTTTTGAGGTTTTGCTTTTGCACAACTATCCTGTGAAGCACCCATCTATCCCCGTTTCCGAGTTTTGACATGTGACCACTGTTCCTCTCTCCTGATGCAGTTTGTTCTTGATTGGTGTATGCTACAGTGATTTTTGACACTCTTCCCTGTGACATTAAATAATTTTGTTGTTTTTTTACAGCACATTTTCTCACAGCTGCAGTTTGGACACCAACAATTTCCTCTTTCAAAATCTGTTCAATCTATCATGTTGCTTTAGTAACTCAGATGTTAAAATGGTGATTTAAAAATGTATTTCATAGCAGATTTATACTGGTAATTGGTATCAACATTGATATGAAACATATTAGTAGATTCCTGTTTAATAGTGATTTAGTAAGTTCAAAGTATGAGTCGTTTCCTCATTTGGTGTTTCCATAATTTTGTCCTCAACCTGTGTTTTCAAAGTTTGGATTTTGGAACCAAGTACTAAAAATGGACTGAAACATTGTAGTTATATGTATTTTAATCCTGAAAACAGGTGGTGTGTGAATATGCATGCAGACTGAATTACAAAACAGCTTTTGTTGTGTAACTGTTTTAAAAGTGTTTTGTCAAAGTGGAAAAGGTCCCCATGAAATGTTAGTGAGAGAATTGAGTGGTTCTAATTAAGTGGGGTACAAACATAGACCTTTTAGTCTGAGGTACTAAAAAACAACGTTATTTTCCTGTTGATGCCAACTGATGTGTGGATTTCAATTATGAGAACTCACCCTGGGGCTGAACTGATCCAGAGATAACAGCACAGCACCTTTTTCATACACAATATCAGCACAATTTGTTTTTAGGAGAAAATGGCTGACTCCCTCTGTATCTCAAAACTGCACACATCAATGTACATTTTGTAACTTGGGTTGATTTGTTTATAATTTGAGACAAAAATAAAACTTCTTAAAACCAAAAACAGAGATTAATGGTTGGACTAAAAAAGCTGTGGTTCAACACATTCACATAATACAAAAATCAATACGTTTCTCTGAGAATACGTTATCAAAACAAAAACTATACTGCTGACCAGATTTCTAAATGAAGGTCTTTGTAGAAGTTTTCAATGACAGTTGGGTGCTAGGTGTGCATTTTGTAAAGTTGTTTTATAAGTGTTCACTGCAGAATACAGGAGGAACTAACAGGTTAGACACACTGAAAACTTCCCATTAACAACTTAAGGTAGAGTTATCTACTCCACAATACCTAAGTAGACAAATTATGCTATCATAGCATCATGAGGTGCTTTTATTCAGGGAAGAAATGCAATCTCTAGATTAAAAAGATAAATTATAGTAAAGCAGTCACTCTCATGCAAAATGTATGATTCAGAGCTCATACAAAGACCAACAGGTAATTTGGCACTTAATATGCATGCATTTTATTGAGGTAAAATCCAAATTATGGACATAATTTGGCATGCTGCTGTGATAAGGAATTGGTTCAAAACATAACCAAACAGCACAGCAGCTATTTCCTAGATGACATCATATGACAGATTTTATTCTCTTGAACTCATAGCAGAAAACAGTGTTTAAAGATCAGAGAGGTAATTGTTTCACTGAGAAAATTGAGATGAGGCAACTATTATTTGTCTTACAATATACTGCAATGTCAACCATCAGGAGGACATTTAGTTTCCCTAAAACTCATACTGCCTTTGAAAGGGGAGAGGATTGGTGTGTATATTGTGGGTAAAATCACAGTGGGCAGAAAAAATAAGACATTTCATATCCTTAAACTAATTACAGAGAAAATCAAAAGGCTGATATACAATAAAATACTTTAAAGCGCTTGTATATATATATATACAGTACAATTCAAAAGTTTGGACACACCTAATTAAGATAATGGGAAACATGCCTTCAAAGACATTTTGATGTAAAGACTTATGCTTAAATGCTTGAATTTGTTGCTTAGACAAATATATATTGTGAATTTTTTGTCTACATTTGGATTTCTTTCCAAAATTTTTTTAAATTAAAAATATATTTTTTGGCTATTTTGAAGAATCTTAAATATAAGATAGGTTTGATTTGTTTATAACACCTTTTTGGTCACTGAATAATTCATACAGTTTTGATGCCTTTAATATTGTTCTAAAATGTGGACAATAGTAAAAATAAAGAAAGAGAAGTATGTCCAAACTTTTGACTGGTATTGTAAATAAATTGTGTTGATATCTGGCTGAGGTATAGCCTAATAAAGGTGTGAAGAAGAGCCTTCACCTCTCCCTTCAGCCTAAATGTTAATTGTTAATCATTTGTTAGTTATGTTCACCTGTGCTGATTTGTAAGGGAACTGGCCTATTGGCTAACGAGCCACACCTTACTAATTGAACCCTAATTAAATACAGGTGTGGGGAAGACTCAGTTTGTCCCTGCTTTTGGTTGGTGTAGGCTGCTGGCTTTGTTTTGTTGTTTGGGTTTAAATATGAATTATTGTTTCTTTTAAGCTTGTATTCTTTTTTTGGTTCATGTATGGGAGAAGTCTCCACAAAAGGCAACAAGGATCAGTGTCATTCCTGAGAATTTTTTGTGTGGGGGGAAGAATGCTCTCCTAGTGAAGGAATATGGCATACTCTCTTGACCACATGTATCATGGGGACAAGGGCAGTTTTGAGAGCTCTGATTAGAGGTTATCCATGTGGCGTGTAACACCACTGTGGCACAGTTGCCCACTGCAGTATTAAGATACTATAACCACAAAGAAAAAGTAGACAGCTGTAATCCAAGTCAAATAGAGGTTTACCATATATTGTTGGACCATTACTAATTCCACATGTAGATTAGCATCATTCTGTGGATGGTTTTCTTTTTGCCACTGTTGTATGAATCTAGGAAAACTAAATTGCAGTTACTGTAAATCAACCTGAGGGGTATATTTATATGATCAACTGGGTATTAACTGCTGCAGCTGCTTTATAACAAGCTGATCATTTGAATCAGGTGTGTTGGAGCAGGGAGGCATCTAAAACGTGCTGGACAGTGGGTCCCCAGGACTGGAGTTGAGAACCACTGGCATAGAAGTATTAACCCCTACTATGTGAAAGGAACAAATGAAATGGATCAAATTTGTCTGGCCAGTCAGGCCAGTTTTGTCTTTTTTTTCCTTTGAACAGAAAAATGTTGTGCGAGAAACCATGCAAAATCAACACTTGCTTAAATCTGATGATCAAAGCACATTGTGGTTAGATTGTGTGTCGCTCAGGTATAATATGGGACAAACCCTTTGCTCTGTGGAAAGGTTCCCTTATGTTGGGAGCACCCTGCGGCTAAGAATATTTCTTATCAGCGCATGTTCCCAACAGAGAAGAGCAAATCCATTACACAGGGTGTCAAGCAGGTCAGGGTGAGAGCGGCGTGTGTGAATGAGTGAGCGCTGTTGCAGCAAAACACATCTCCAGAGACACGGCCAGGCACCATGCAAAGAGGATGCAGCTCGCTAACTCAAACCATATTTCCTCCTCTCTCTACCTGCTGGTACTTCAAAACGATAAAACACAGGTGATGGCTGTTTAATTGGCTCTTGGGTCACGCTATAATATCCTCTCAGCTGGGATATCAGAAACATATTTCCACTCTTTTCCTTTTCATCAAACTTTATGGAACTGCTACAGTATATGGTGATGAAGTCTCAAAAGGTAATGGTTGCTCTTGTAGCAATTGTACAAGGACAAGAATTCCTCATATTATTTTGTTATTACTCATGTGTACAACATAATGCCATCGTAAAAACAAAAGCCATTGAGGATAAATTGCACATAATATCAGATTTACTGTACCAATTTTATCGTCTTTGAAGAAAGTTATTTCAGGATAATATTTCTCATTACAGCCTGAACTTCTGGGACAGCATATCTTACTCGGAGCTAAAAATTTGAAGCACTTTTTATCAGTGTTTTTTTAATTCCCACTGCTGACATTGTGTTCACCCTGTGCTAACAGTGGCTAGAAATGATATGCTATGAATTCTAAATATTACCTATAAAAAGACATTATAATTTCAGGTCACTGCCTTTATGAAGCCAGCCCACTTTACTTACTATAGAAGTCTCATCAAAGTACACAGTCACGTGACTGTCCCTTGGAAAAGGTAAAGTATGAACGACAAAAGGCATCTTAACTGGGAGCAGAAGCAGGGAGTTTAAAGAAGAAAGAAACTTGATACAACTCGAAGAATGTTACATTTTTCATCAGGGTGAAAATTATAGTTATCTCCACCCTGCAGTGTCCAAGCTTTCAGCTGTACAGTAGAGAGGCTCATTGCAACTTCCTGGTAGAGGCCTGAAGGCAAAACGCTTATCTCAGACTCAGGGTTCAGACCAGAGCATCAGGTTAGGACTTATGAAGAAATGCAGGAAAAAACACACTTCATGACATTCAGTGCTGAGCACAAAACAGTATTGATTACTTTAACTTGCTTTTGTGCCTCAGATATTGTTGGCCAGAGATCTTTCAACCCCTTTTACTTTCATTCATGTGGATATTCAAAGTAAATGGATATGCTGTAGCCTCTGTTTTAACCAAACCAGTCAATTTTCTGTCGTAAAATCCTGACAAGACATAGTATTCTGGGCAATTTTAGAGAATGGAATTCCAAAACGCATACAGTACATCAAAGGCAAAAACAGGACTGCACTGTAACAACCCGTAAGATAATCCCCCTCTTGTGAAAGGGTACAGTTTGTTGGAGATATTATATTATAGCAATACAGGATTGCCCACCCAGTCTGAAAATACTCTCAATATGGCTGATACTGTTCTGGCAAGAAATGTTTTAAATGTCTCCCATAAAGAATTCAAAACGCATACTTAAGAAAGATTACAAAAAGATAATCTTTCCTAAGAAATGAAAGATTTTCTCAGTTTCAAAAGCATGAAACGTGTTGGTTCGTTGTAATGTTCTTAGTTCTCATATTAACATGATAAAAATATTCATGAGGTCAGAAGAAGAAAAAAAATCAACCCAAAGGGCCTATTTTTAAAACGGTCTATTTTATGCTGTCAGCATGAAGGAACTTCCCATCCTTACATAAACTTTTTAATTGCATATCACAGTATTAAAAAAAAACATTCATCCAGGGCTACAAGAAGTGTATACAACAGACTTTTGGCAGAACGGGAAGTCAGAAGTGTGAAGGCTTCTTTCAGCATTATTCATGGAGGCACAGACTTTCTCAGTTTCTCAGGAACATCTTAAGATGCTTTCATCAGCTGCAGGGATGTCCCGTCAGTGCCTGCGTGCCTTCAGACTCAGAAGCACTGGGCTTAAGCCATCCTCTTGGAACAAGAACAGTGTGGCAGCACCACAGCTCCTGGAAACATGTATTAAAAGGCAAGCCAGGTCTTCTGCCTTCATAAGGTCACATGTTCTTTATTTTGGAGCCTGGTTCCAAAAATCCAGCTTTTTAATGCAGGACCAGGTGCAGTTGCAATCCACTTGTTTGCTGGGGTTTTCAGGTATGTCACAACAATCTACACATTTCTGGCTCCAGCAGGAAAGAGTTAACAATGAAGTTTTAATAACTGGTTATTGTGTCTTGTATGACAACTTACTAAATGCTCATTAAATGATATCTAACTGAAGATCAGTTGATAAATAACTCACACTGACAATTTACTGATCTATGTTCTCTTCTTCGGGACTATTGCTTTTTATCCTTTTATGCCAAATCCTGTTCCTCAGGATAATCCAATCCTTTTTCAAAACTATCTAACAAACTATCGAAAATATCTGCAGTATTAGACATCTGCTGCTGTTCTGGAAAAATGTTTAAGCATTTCACACCGGCCATAAAAGATTAGTTGTGTTTTTCAAATGATAAACTCATTATGAACTCCTGAAGCTGCTGAATAACAAACTGATCATTTGAATCAGCTGTGTTGGAGCAGGGAGTGATCTAAAACATGCAGGACAAGTGGCACTTCAGGAGAGGGTTGGCCACCCCTGCTCTAATATGATGGTTTGCAGACTTATCCAGATCTGAATAACTGAGAGACAACTGCTGGAATGGAATGTGTGAAACTGGCTATTATCCTTTTTACCATCTGCCTGTGAATACCTGGCAGAACTCTATGGAGAAAAAAGCAACAAGAGTGATATTGGAAAGAATGAAACGTGAGGTCTTTTCGCTCGGTTCCAAGGTCTCAATGTTAACCCTGGTGAGTAAAAAATATCCTCCTAAATACATGGTCAGAAATAAATATGCAATACTGCTATCAATTTGCAAGACCAACAGACATCTGCCCCCCACTCTCACCCCCTCAGCTGACAATAACATACAGCCAAAATACAGGATTTCATTTTTCTTATCATGTTTAATCAGCGGGACCAACAGTGTGCATTAAGGCATGCATGTGCTTAGAGAACACTGCAGCAGTTTCCATGCCACAAAAGGCAAAGCTATATTTCTATAACCAAGAAACTATAAGCAGTGTAAACAATAACATCAAAAACCATAATAAGTCAAATCACCGGAGAGGCAGTGAGCCATCTGCCGAAGCTTCTCTCAGACAGCCCACACAACAGAGAGAGATAAGGAAGAAGCCTGGCGATTTGCCACCATGGTGCCCATAAACTATCCTTTTCTTCTGAAACAACACCGAGGTCATCCAGTGGAATACTGCAGGCATGCATACTGGGGATGAGAGAGGCGCTGGAGGCATATTTTAGTAGACTGGCCACCCACTAAGATTCAAGGCTCCTTGTGTTGAATAAATACAAACTAAATCCCCATGTTTTGATCCAGTCCCCTAATGTCTTAGACAAACACAGTGCACAGTTTAATTCTCTGTGATATAAACATGTAAATTAACCCCTTTCATGGCTAGAGAGCCAATTATTCACGCAATGTGTGTGTGGGTGTGTTTTTTTATGTTCATATGTGTGCGGTTTGTGTATCGAGGCGCTGAAGATGTACACTAGGTTTAATCCTACAGACTCTCCTGGGAGCCAACAATAATAGGGGATGGAGTTGAGGTATGCAAAGACTATTGAGGTCTCCTATCAGATGCCATGTTTGGAGGTCAGGACATCCATGCCCACAGAGAGAATGCAAAACACAATGGAAGATAATCCACGCGCCCTCTTCCTCTCCTGTTTTTCTGAGGGGGAATAGGGCCTTATCATCCAGGCATCTCAGCTGCTCTGCTAAACTCCAGCTCTGAGGACTATATATATAAGCCATCATAAAACAAACATTGTGCTGGCTTGTATGGTCATTTTTATTGAACTCTCATAGCTGTTGGCTCCGTCTTTATGTGTCCTTCTCCAGAGTGGTAAAAGAAAAGAAACAAGAGTCAATGCTACCCCTTTCTCTTTATTGTATTGTGTTTTTTTTTTTTTTTTTAATAATTTCCAACATAGTATGTTGGAAATAATTTCAGTCCATGTCTGCTTTCCTGATTTAAATCATCCATGCTTTCCTGTGAAAGATCCTTTTTGCCCCATGCATTGTCCAGATTCAGTTCTTATCTTTGGCTAAATCTCTCCCTCAAACATCTTTTTTAAAAGATGGATCGTCTGGGGGGAAAACTGAGGATAAAAACTTAATTGAATATAAAGCATCTTAGCTCTCTGGAAAAGCATTATCCCCTTAAATCATATTTAAAGGAAATCCACTGCCTTTAATTCCCAGGGCCAGGCCTGGCAGTGGATTTCACGTTTGTTAGCAGCACATGTGCCTTACTGGAACGTTGTTTCCATCCACAAATTCACCACACTTTATCAAGCCACAGAAGACATATTATCCAGAAAAGAGCTGTGTGGATACAGTATTTGTACAAATCCAGGTGATTAAGCAAATCCATTTTGAGCAGACAGTGCCAAGACACAACATGGAAACACAATGGACATATGTCAAACTGATAAAGAATAGCTCTCTCCCAAATAATTGTGTTCATCCATGGAGACTGCATCAGCAAGATAGTGGGAAGATATAGACAGACACATCGGGCCAACTGCAACAGCCGTGGCGTGACCGACATTGGCTGTCTCTCCTGATTTTAAGGACCACATAAGGAGCAAAATTTGGAAATGAGGGGGTTTATTATCCTAAAAAATGTATGGTATATTCAAGCATAGTCAGGAACCTTGTTTGTTTTTGGTGCTTATAGAACCACAGAAAGACTCAATTATACTGTGACAGCATCTAGGTACAGGTGTATAAACAAAATGAAATGTTACTCCTGATAATAACATAGAAAAAAAAATGGATGCCTTTGTCCAATTGAACCATGAAGTGCCAAATGATTTGTGTATTGTTAACAGAGATTCGTTTTTTAACTTTGTTTCATTTCTAATGATTTGAATGGCTGCACCCAATCTTCACTGACAGCATGTCACAGTAGCATCTTTTCATAAGCTTTAAAGTCAATTAATTATTTACCTTGAGGCAGCTCCTGTTTCTAGATTGAGGTTTTAATAGCATTGATACTGTCTGACACGCAGTATTAAGATGAAATACTGCTTGAGTTTCTGCTCTTGTGTAGCACAGATATGGACTTGTTTCAATGTTATGCTCCTTTAAAAACATCTTTAAACAAGACGCTAGGAGACACAATCATGAAGTGGAAAATGCTGCAAAATTGAATTGGCACAGACTGCAAGGTAAGGTAAGAAATGAGTATGGCCATATGTTCCTCATTATGCATTCTTATAACAAACAAAAAACTCTAAACTCGACACTCTGAGGACTGTGATGACAGTAATCAGAATCCTCGCAATCTTCCCGGTTCTCACTGTGTCCATCTTCCTGATAAGGCAAACCTTCTTACAATGAATTTTCTATTTCTTTGTATCCCAGACTGTTTCGTAGGGGTAGCTTTAATGGTTTCTGAGGTCATGAGTGGCAGAGGACTGTGGAATAAGGATAAGTGCAAGCCACAATCAGAGCCTGATTGCACCTGGGCTCAAAGTTGAGAGTGAGGATATGACCTCATTTTGGTTGGAGAACACAAATTCACAGGAAAAAAAGCGTGCAATGGCTCAATACTACTGGCTTACACATAGTTCAGGCTCTCAAAATGTAATGACATCAGGTAAGGCTTTACCCATAATGCATAGATCCTGGCATTCCATTTTTCTTTCCTTCTGTCTCCGTTTTCTTAGACCTTGGTCTGTCTGATTGGAGTTTTAATTCACATGTTCTTTATAAGCTGGTGTTGCTGGATAAGAAATATTTCTCGATGAGGAAATTCCGTAACATGCTTTGCTTTTCCACAGAAGGCCTATCTTTACCTGTATACTAAGACTGGGATTCTGAGTGACACTCAAACTGATCTTCTGTTACTTCACAGATATTTCACGACTAGGTTTTTGTCTCTCTCTTGTTATTCTAATGGTACCAGTGCAATGAAAGTGGCAACTTACCTTGAATTTCTATAGAATTTCTATAGAACAGTGTTAATAAAAACAATGACACTCAGATGAGTAAAAATGCTACTGTGGAATCAGTATGCATAGGAGAATAGGAAGGCAGCTAGTGACAGTAGAAATAAAAGTAATGATGAAGAAGAATGAGAAATAGACCCCTTACATAGCACTTCAAACCTGTCATCAATCTTTTCTCAAAATATTGCAGGACCCTGGCTTTGGGCAGATGCATAGTGCAGTGCACAACCTACAGGAACTATTCAGTAATAGCCTGTTTTCCCTGAAGAAATACACATGGTTTATGAATAACTTAAAACTCTACTTACTAAAGTTAAGATTTAAAATGTACTTTTCAGTGTCTCTAAGGAGCTATATGATCTGCACTCGCCATGGAATATGTTGCAGTCCATAAGGTGTTTTGTTTTTACTTCTACAATGCAACAAATTCGCAGCTGTTCATAGAATGTGGATGCTATTTACAATACTCATTAAAATTACAAAATAGTATGGAATGTTTTTTGTACATACCAACGTAACTGAGGTGGTAAAGACCAAAAATGATAAATATTTATATCACTGCTATGGAGATATGAAGGTACAAACATATGGGTCCTCTCTGAACTGTATTGTGAAAACTTTGCGGGGCAGCCATCAGTCATTCCCTGAAAGAAATGCCTTATATGAAATGAAAGGAAGGGAAAGATGGCTGAGTGCAGGATGATGTTATTTTGAGGATTAATAATGGGTATGTAAACCTGTGCTTTCCTGTGGGGCAACACCACCCCCCCCCCCCTCAGACACTGCTGAGGTCTTTAGAGTTCACAGTGAGTCTCAAGTACAGCCCTTTATCTGCCTCAGGACCTGTCATATTTTATTTACAGCACACTGGGGTGAGAGTGTAGCGTAGTAGTTAAGGAGCAGTACTCATAACCAAAAGGTTGCCAGTTTGATTCCTCGCTGGGGCACTGCTGCTGTACCCTTGGGCAAGGTAACCGATGTAAGTCACTCTGAACGAGTAAATGACAACAAGCTAGATGACAATAATGTAATGTAATACAATACATTCTCTGTTTTCCACCACCTCTCTCAACTGTCATGTAAAGCGCTGTGATGCTGTGCTCTTCACTGCGGCTCTGTCGTCCTCCCCCTGCATGTAGGCTCAGTCACTCTGGCAGCCAAGCGGTGCAGCTCCATTCCGACCACATACCCCCCCCCCCCCGGATTAGTAATACTCTGGCTGCGCCCCAGGCTCTGCCTCCGTCCTGGAATGGGCTTCATTCTTAAATCTAAAGGGCACGTAGTCTCCCAAACTCCTGCTGCTGCGAGAGATAAAGGGATTCGCAGCCAGTTTTTCGCCATGGTTAGGCTTTCCATCAGAGAGCAGAGGGGGAGCCCAGGGAATGTCCTCGCATTCCTCTGGTTCCCTCTCCCCCAAAATCATTAAACTTTCACCGCTATCAATGGCACGCACGTCTCGCAACAGGGGAATGGCATGGTGGGTGTGGAAATAAGCATCTCCTTCCAACAGTGCTTACAGCAGATGGTCGCCTATTAGCAGCCAATCAGGTATACTTGTAAAGTTAGATGCGTTTCCTTTATAAAAGTTAGCTTCAGTCATAGCACCAGCAGGGGTTTTTGAAAAACAAAACATTATGATGAGAGACACAGTTTTCTTTTTTGATCCACCTATTAATAAAAAGAGCTGCCATCATTTTTAACTACAGCACCCTCAGAGAGAGCAATGGAGATGAAGACTCATTTCACACCTGCTTGGTTTCAGATGTACTGGGCGCTGCACAGAACTCAGGTTTGGCAACTACAGGCAGAATTATCCCAGTGTTTCCCCCCCACACAACTCTTACCAGACTATTTTGTGTGGATAAATAACATCAATTTTACCCATTTTAATATCCGAAGGAATTCAAAACACATGTCTGGGGCATTAATCAAAACAAATGTGAGGTACAACTGGAGTACGGAGCGTGAAAGAATAATGTTTATATGGCACTGGTGCCAGTGAGGGAGAGCGTGAGACTGAGAGAGAGAGAGAGAGCAAGAGAGAGAGGAAAAAGAGAAGTATTCGCGGAGAGTTCAAGCGTTTGGTATGCAGCATGTCAATGCGACGTGTGTGGCGTGCAGACGAATGAAAAAACAGCGGGCCATCTCCGACCTGCCTGGGGAATGGCATACCTCAGGCTATCTGAGAAATGCAGCAACACATCACTAAATACATATGAGTGCTTTAAAAAACTGCCCCCAGCATTCCTATCACAGATTATTGTAATCCTGTCCAACATTGCAGGAAAAAAAAAACGACAGGAAGAAAATGTTTGGTATGACCAAAATAATGCAAATGGTCTCAGCGCTACAGCAGCTCACCTTATCCTCAGATGTAAAATGGATAGAAGGGTCTTACAAGTCTTTCTACCAATCAATCCATCATATTCTCGCACTGATATTGCAGCATGAAGGTTGGGATGGACCTGAATATAGGTTTGTTTTTCTATTGAGGTCTATTTTAGAATTCTCTCAGATGATCAGGCCAAATAATAGCAGCGAATCTGGACCAAATCGAATCAATCCAAGATTACAGTTCACCCTGATTTGTCACATTTAACACGAAGAAACACATTCTGCTGGCACCAGTTTCAAATTGTCTCCCACGCACACCCTCCTCATGCAGGATATGTGACACATTAACAGCCAGTTAGCAGGCTACACCAGCTCTACACAAATAGAAGTCCAGTACAGGCCTATTTCCAAATGAAGGGTTAACTGTGTTCCAGAGCGGGGTGTAAATAAATGAGGCTTGGCTGTTCCACAGCAGCCATTCCTGAGGGTGACTCCTGGTCTGCTTAACATGGTGCAGAGGCAGTGGCGGATATCGACACAATCCTTCCCCTCCTGTACCCACCCCCCCCCCCCCCCCCCCCCACACACACACACAACCCCCAAAGAAGTTCAGCCAGATTTTTTTTCACACGGCCTCTCCTCTGGACTTCTACAGTTCTGTGGTCTGCCTGGGAAAGGATGCACTTACCCAAACACTGACAACCTAATTACAGTTCTGAATGCGTCCCTGTGTCGACAGTATGGTGCATCTCCACCACAGTCCTTTGTTGAGCAGGTACTCGGCGAAGAGAAATGGCTCCAAATTTACATGGCACCTAGCAGTGTTCTTTGTAGAATGTGACAAAAATCAGGCTTAGAAGTAAATGGTATTCAGCACATCAGAAAATATCTTATTCATGGTGACAGCAGAAAGGAACTTGGAAGCTAAACAAATATACATCAATGGCAAGCAGCCTTACTGCCTTAAAGATTTTATTTCCTGCTAACAGTTAGCGTGGCTAAACTTATTCATGTGTTTGTTTGTTTGTTTTCCAATGTGTTTAACATCTTGTCAAATAGTGTATAGCTAAGGAATGTGTGTTGTGTTTCTAGATAAACATTGCCTTCTAAAATGTCCAATGACACATCTAAGAGAATTACCAGGCAGTAAGTTGATGCATTATTCTTTTTGAAATGCTCTGCATTACCTGTAAATGAATGTGTTTTTTTGATTCTAGGGGCCTTGAAAGAGGAAAGCCTTTCTTTGAGATAAAGCTTATTTCGTTCCGCTTCCCGTTGTGGTTGTGCTGGTATCGGATACACCTTTGTGAGCACATAATCAGAAAATTGCTGGTTGCACGAGACAAGCGTATGTAGGAATTAAAAGGATTCAAAAGCTAGATTGAAGCTAGATTGACTGTTTGAAGGCTAACATTTCATTTGAAGGCAAGGCCTGAGGAGACTGAAGCAGGGCCATACGTTTTGCATGGCCATTGATTCATCAGTGGAATCATAGAATGCACCATTCCCAATAGAATGGAATGTTTTAAATCAAAACATGCCAATACAGAGAAAATGGGTTTTGAAACATCATTAGAAAGTATTTTGGAGCACTGCTCACTATTTTTACATGAGGCAGACCTAAACATTTACTCTTACCTATTTAAACAACACATGATGAACCAGTATTCTACTGTTAGATGATTTATTTGGTCTCTTCCGTTATGCAACACACATATTCCAACAGAAGAAATGACAGTATCATCCATGTTCATTAGCAGTGTGTAATTAGTATATTATTCATTTTGACCACATTACTTCAGTATGCAGCTTTCTAATAATTGATTAAGTACCCTACCCAAACAGCTCATATATATGCTTAGAGTGCCCGATGTACATGAGCAGTTTTCATGTTCACGAGAGAAAAAGGTGTCATATCCACACATCTATCAGACTATTTATTATTTAACTTTTATGTCTGCTAAATTTTCTTTAGACATACTCGCCAAAATTGTCAATGTAATACACAGTGCACGTAAGGTGTTCATAATTTCACAGCCTTGATACTTCAAAATGTATTTACTGGAATAAACATTTATTTTTGTCTCTGATGAGTGTATATGCCCTATATAAATTATTTTACAGGAAAGAAATATAATCAATTCTCTATCATTATTTATTTTTGTTAAATACAGTCCAGTTTAGAAACTATCAGGATTCACTCAAGGCCATAGTGTCAAGACCAGTCAAGGATTACAATTTATAATATATAAAAATTGAAGCAGAGCAGATCCTAAAGTAAGCCAGAAATGGTATTTCTCCCTACAGTCCTCATCATAACAACTACTGGATGTGTGAGACTAAGAATAATGACCAATGGGAGAGTGAAAAATAACCCATCTGCTGCATGTATATTCCATTTGCAAGAAACAAACTGTGTGGTTCAGGATGCATGGCTCCCAACTTTTTCAAAAATGCTGAAATTGGATCAGATTTGCTGAAAAATCAATTGTGCCTGAATTAATCTGCAACATATTGGCAGAAGGAGGACACAATTAAAATACACAATAAGCTGGCAATTATCTGTGAATTGGGGGTAACAAACCGGGAGGCTTTCTCTCAAGCAGGTTTTCTCAGTATCTCTAAATCTTCAATTAAAGCACATAATGGCTTGAATTAAGTGACTGAGGACTGAAAATGGAAAAACGGAGCCCTCTGCAACCTCCAGAGACCCCGAGGTTCGGCATCTCGACAATAAATACTGTTGCCACTGTGCAACCTGCTTATACAAACACAGCACTGCCTGATCCTCCTGCTAATGGACCGGCAGTCTGAGTGCAGGATGCTGGTCGGCCCAGCGGTATCAAAGGTCACCGAGGACTGAGGATCTCACTATTAATCTCCACACACCTCAAAGAGACCTCTGCAGAGATAGGGATCAGGTCATCTGGAGAAACAAATCTCTGGACATCACTGACCCCAGAGAGGCATCTGGACTGGTGGGAGCAGTCCTGGTAAGTACCCCCTCACCTTCCCCCTCCTCCTCCATCCCTGGATCCATTCCACTGTGTTGACAGGGGGTCATGCTCTAAGGGAAGTAAACCGTGCTTCGCCAAGTCAATCTCATGACTCACTTTATCTCAGTAATCTTAATGAGTCACTTTAAACATCTGTAGGCTTTGTTGCTGCTAGCAAGACCTGTCAGCTGTTTTACTGTGGCTGCAAACATTACCTGCAAAACACACATCTATCTATCTCTGTCATAAACTGTCTGCAGCAGGCTCATCTAGCTGTCTTTAACAGGAAATGTCTCTGTCGTTCCTTCTAGGACGTGTGAGGACAAACTGGATTGAATGCAACACTATTAGAAACTTTGTTTAGGAAAGCTGTATCTACAAAACACAGTTAAAAATAGACACTACCCACGCTAATGGCATGTACAATGTATTGTCTCTCTGGCTACTCACATTATTCCAAGTGAGTTTAGGTGTTGTTTATCAATGGATCAATGTAAATACCTTCAGCACTGTGCAATGAGCAGTCATTTTACTGGAACAAGCAGAATTTAAACCTTCGCTACATTGATCCCTTCCATTCAGGTCAGTTCTGAAATATGTGAAAAACATCCATTTAGTATATGTTGGACAGCCCATCATCCACTTCTTTGTCCTTTCATTAAGTCACTGTCCTCCATCAGATCCGGAATGTGAAAACCCCCCACAACAGATTCAGCCTTTAAATCACTAATTACCTGTCTGCACTGTGTTCCAATTATAATTATCGTATTTTCTGGTTGAAAGACTCAACGAATATTTGGAATGACAAAAAGACTTCTCTTTTTCCTGTTCCTGGCCATTTGTTTGCATAAATTGTTAGCAATTGTTGCATATTCAGAAAGGGTGAGGGAGCAGGGGGTTGAGGTTAGACAGATGGAGCATCCTTCTCCCTGAACAAATTGGCTCTCTCGTGTCTTATTTTAAAGACTTGCCGCCAATAACATGTGGGGCTCCTAAACAGCAAATTGGGATGTCACGGGAGCATTTATAAGACTGATTCTGAAAGCAATAACAAAGCACTTCTCAAATAATGGGCTTACTTACTTGCCAGTTTCCTTCTTTTCAGTCCGCATAACACTAAATAAAATGTGTCATGTGGTGCATTAACAAAACAACTACCACCATTCACAACCAACATGTTCACCCATCGAGAGCTCTGTAGCAGAGGTAAACCTGCAGGTATATGCAAGTTTAAATTAAACAACTTCTGAAGATCCATCCTCAGATGAAATCAGAATATTCTATACTGAAGAAAAATAACTGATCTGACAGTCTCAGCACATTTCACAAATTGACTTTTTTGGCAGATGCTAAACAAAAAAAGCTAACAGAAGTGTAGTGTGGGCAGTTCACAGCCTGCCATCAGTCATAGAAACAGAAATAGAGTGAGAATGAGAGAGGTAGAAAGGGAGGAAGAGAGAAATACAGTGAGAGGGATGACTGAGAGACAGAGAGAAAGAGAAGGGTGAATTCACAAAAAGAATGTATTGATATTGTGTAATTCAAAACCAACTTGGAGTGGGTGGGAAGCACATTTATCCTGTCAAGAAAACACCAACAGTGCACCGTTGGTGTTCATGAATAATTAAGTTGCGTTATCCTTATGCATTTCAACAAGAAAATAATTTGCATTCAGATGAAGCTCATTAAATGGTTTGTCCAATTCAAAGAGACTACCAGTGATTACCAGACCAGTTTTTTAAAAACTTCTCAAGGCTGGTGGTGTTTTATTTAAAATGGAGTTCATTTAAAAGTGACATGAGAATAGGCAGTAGTGTTGCATAGTGGTAAGGAGCAGGAATCGTAACCGAAAGGTTGCTGGTTTGATTCCCCACTGGGGCACTGCTGTTGTACCCTTGGGCAAGATATTTAAAATATTTAAATGTTCCTCTGGGTAAGAGCATCTGTTAAATGCTAATAATATAATGTAATAATATGCAAGCTTTCTAATAACTATGGCAGCTGTCACACAGAAACAGCAAAAACATTTTTGACATGTTTAGCATGTCTTTAGGAAGATTTAAAAGTAGCACTTGCTTTTAGTTGTGAGTTTTTAAAACAAACATAGATTGAATCCAGGGCAGAGTATTTTCATTTTTAATTGAAATGGTGATTGTCGGGGGCCCATCCCAGTTTCGAGCCTATGGTAGACATGGAGAAGATAGAGAACAACATAAACGCCACTTTCCCAAGTTGCACACAAACAGTCCTGGTGTTACCATGGAGATGAGTACATAAGCTCTTTTCTCTTCAAACGATAATGATAAATGTTTAAAGTATCTGTGCACTCTCTGACCTGCTATAATGACATGGCTGATTTGACAAAAACACCTGGGTAAACAAAACTGTCTCCATAGTTATTGCCTTAGGGAAAGACATGCACATAAACAGCCAGTCCTCATGCAAAAGTGTGAAAGATTTAAACTGGTCAAAAAAGCACTGAATTTTATGAACAGAAATCATTTTAAAAATTGCTTATAATTTATGTTCCCAGGGAAAGAGCTACGTAAAACCCCAAAATATGAGAGACCCCTTGGTATAGGATCGCACACTGAAAAGTATTTGTTGAAGACAATTCAACCACAAATGCTGTGGACCTGCAATACTCTCCACTGGATAATTGTCATTACATTAGCCTGTGCAACATCTTGCGCGCTGTTAAGCAAAACATTACTTTCAGATTGTACATGCAAAACCCCATACATTTGTCTCATTTCTGAACTGATTTTTCCAACATCGCCCCTACAAGGTGTTTTCGGTGTCATCTCTCTTCCTGTGGGATGCAAGTGACCACTGATCCTCCCCTTTGGTAAGCAGCACAGAGGAACAGCATATCGGGTCTGGAGTCAAACTCAGCATTTGTAATAATGGACAAGGAGGGAAGAAAAGGAGGGCAGCATGTTGCTTTTACAATGGTCTCAGTGAGCTTATTCCCATAGAAGTTTCTACAGCCTCTAGCATAAGGGTAGTAACCTGCCCAAGCAGTGTGGATGCCAAAAATATTTTACAGACCACTGCAAGCAAGCTGCGTTACCTTAACCACTATCTCAGAGTTAAAGTAGTATTGTGAAACTGTGTCAGGACTTTATAGCATTGCAGTATTATTTCCTGATGGCTGGCACACTGTGAAGATAGAGAGTAGATTGGGCTGTTGGCTACAGGATTCGTGTAGATCACTCATTTCACTATCTGAAGTAGATTACCCAGCCTTCAAAAGCTTCTGTTAAATTGAGTCCAACTTGTGTAGCACGTTGTTTCTTACATGGCTGTCGTATTAGGTTTAGTGCAACTGCTCAAAGTATTAGAGACACAATAATTTGATAGATTAGAACAAAATGTCTATTTACACTGTGACATTGGTTTGATGGAGTGGCATCAAATTAATGTCACACAGGCTTTGTAAGCCTGTTGGTGCATATGATTGGAGGGTCATGGAGCTTAAGACTTATAACATGTGAATCCTTTCATATTTGAGGGAGCACTTTATGGAACCACGACATAATCGGAAGGTTTACAAAAACTTTTAAAAAGAAAGAGAAATACAATCACTATGACTAGAAACAACATATGAAGAAATGGGAATCAAAAGGTAACACAGCTGACATTTCCACAAATCAGTATGAAATCGGAAACAAAATTTACAACAATTAAAATGATAATGTCTTCATAATTAGCATTCAGGGATGTAAATGTAAATGTAAGCAGTATTTAACAGTTTTTGCAGCATGCAAAAATGTGTGCATTTACAGTACTGGCCTGTGGCTTTATAATCCCTGTAGCCTGTAGTGTCTCTATATGGGGACCACATTCAGAGATTTGTGAATGAGGACAGCTACTAGTTCCAAGAATGCCCTGCTCTTGCACATGCCCATAATTTGAAGTACTAATTGTGTAGAAGTGTTAACCGGTCGACTTTATTGCCAATATGTTACTGAAAGGTACAGTCCATGGACAAATAAAGTCTTAGTTGGGTAATCCAGCAATTGGTCTTCTGTAATCAATCATAGTGAAAGATCCAATCTGACAGACCTGAAAAACAGCCCCACTGCAGGCACATATAGGCACACTCAGGGAGCACGCCCGCACACACACACTCCTCACACTGAAACAGGGTAGGTAAACTCCTCTTCCTCCGTTTCCCTTCTAATTCAAACATCTTTTGACTCAAGCAGGAGACATTCTAGACTGAGAGAGAGTGAAACTTAAAACCATCCATGAACAACTGACCCCAAAAACCGTCACTGTCAAAATGGGTTCTTCCTCAGAGAAGTAATACAATCTCCTTAACCACTGATGCTAAGGCCTTACAACGCAGTGCAAGAATGGCATGACAGTATGTTGGGTCACAAAGAAACGTTTTTTGTGAAGAAACTTAAGTTATTCAGTGGCAAAATACAGGGTTTATTTTATTTGAAGTCAACAAAAAGGTAAAAGGCTGCTTCCGAAAAGTACTCATGCAACTAACATACTTGTGAAGGGACACCTTCACCTCTTCTTAGAAACTAAATGCTACTTGTGTGTTAGTCATTTGTTAATTGTGTTCACATGTTGTAATTTGTCTAGGAACCAGCCTATTGGCTAACAAGCCACACCTGACTAATTGAAGGCTGATTAAATACACGTGTGGCTAGCGAGCAGGAGGGAGGCTCATTTTGTCCCTGCTGTTGGTTTGTGTAGGCAGGTTTCTTTTTCTTTCTTTGTTGGGTTTTAAAATCAATTGTTGTTTTAACCTTTATTCTTTTCTGCTCATTCATGGGAGAAGTGTTGGCTGGCTTCTCTACAAATACTAAAGGCTGACTCATTTTGAACTGTCTTTCTAACAATTAAAAAATGGCTTGGCCTGCTTACATGACTCTATTCTAAACACCACAATCTGAGTTTGACTTGTGTTAAACCAAGCGTTATACAGAAGCCTCTTGCAGATGCGAGAGATGGGAGAACCACAGAGCAGGTTATGGCTGACTTGACCAGACAACCTCACTGAGATTAATGGAAAAGATTGCACTGGGCTTAATGCATATAGTAAAAAATGGTATCTATGACAACACATGTAAATAACAAAATGCCAGTAGACACCCATCATATCATGCTAAATATGTCAGTGATGCCAGAAAAAAGGCCATTCACCCACTAGGAACAGCCTTTCCTTTTATCTCGTGAAGTCAAAATATGTCCAATATAAAATAAATCATCCAGAAGCTTGTTTGTACAGAATGAAAACAAGAAATGGATGAGTACCAGCATACGTTCATGAAACGCTTCTAAAAGTAAAGGCTACATCATAGATATGAGCAAAGACATCCTGTATTTTGTCAGTGGAAGACATCAGGTAGCAGGCCAGACAGTGGAATCCAAAATAAGTCAATAAGACATTGAAGCTCCCAACAAGTTGTGGGACTGTTTAGTTTCTCATGCAATAGGAACTCAGCTTCCCTGATACAGGTGTCTGTCACCTTCCTCCACTGAATGCATATGCTGGTGTCAGCGAAACATGAGCAAGGTGTTTTTCAAGATCTTTAGAAACCTTTATTTTTCCACCCAATATTGAAGCACTATGGGTTGTGTGTAAATTAACTTTTCATAATACTTTTCATTAACTACAGTCTTATCTTTTTCCTTTAATTTGCTGTTTCAATAACTTTAATAAATGTTGTTTATTGTCATTGATTTGTAATGGGGACATAGAATGGACATGATATAATGCTCTTATTGCACAGACTTCTTTCTATTTGTTGTATTTTATACCTCTTTATTTATTTTATTCAATTTATTCTTTTGTTGTTTTTGATGGGTGCCGGACGGTGCAGTTGTGACACTCAAATTTCCCTCTGGATTAATAAAGTATTTCTTATTCTTATTCTTATTCTTAAAGTATATGAAGTGTAAAAATTTGAGCCATGTAAAATATGCACTGCATTTGTATTACAATAAAAATTCAAAAGCTCATACAGGGTAGTGATGCATAGAAATCAGTAACACCAGATCAGTGAAGCGAGTGGCAACTCACCTGTAAGCATGCTCCACCACGTCAGTAACCTTGTCATTACTTTCCTGATGTGGGAGTGCCCCCTGGTGGCTGTAGACTAAACTTCCACCCCCAGACACTTGGGCCAAGAAGTGCGAGAGCTAACATGAGTTAAACCCAACTTGGGGGGTCTTAGATGAGTCTCTTGACATTCTATAAATTGAACATTTATACCACTGCTCAGGTCTCTCCCAATGGATTCTGTGTGCCTTCACTGACTCCCCCAACCACCTTTTTAGGCGTAAATTACACTGTCAGCTGTATGTGTGCTATCACTAGGCTGGCTCCACTGAAGGGAAGTACTGATGAGCGATGTACTGGCTCACTTGCAACAAACGGAAGGAAACCAAACTTTTTGGCTAGTCCCTACAGGAAACAATCTTTGTCTGACTGTGTTGACAGAGGTCTTGGTTTTACGCCATTCAGAACAACAGGTGAGCATCAGTCTCAGAGATGGAAAATTGGTGAAGGAAATGCAGATGCCTGAGAGGGATTGTTTTCTAAAAAGGTCACATGAACATATTAAATCTTTTGCATTGTAACAATAACAAAAAGGACAACAATGAGTACCTGTAGTGAAATGGAAGGAATAAATACATGGAGATATGGTGATGTGGAGTATGTTCTCTTTGTTCATTTTTCCATTGTGAATCTGTCCACTCATGTCAGGCAAACATTAGGACAAAAAACAAGATGATAAAATATACAGCTAGATTTATTCAAAGGTGGAATTAGCTTCCTAAATTGTGATTGTGTAACATGTATCTTGTAAACGCACATTAAATCTATGTGTTATATCCCCTGAATAATATTAATAATGAGATTATTGTGTGCAGTCACTTACTGTTATTTTTGGTGTAAATTAGTTTGGTGATTAGCAACATATTAAAGAAGGCCTTTAAGTGGATTGGTGCAAATTACTGTTGCCAAACAAATGAACACAGCAGAGGTCTATCTAGGCAAATTTGAGAGTTCTAAATCTAATTAATGGATAAAAACAGGTCTACATTTTCGCTGGTGGAGAAATGATCACCCTGCCTATGTGCTTTATTGGGATGTAGGTATGCCATGTAGGCAGGTGACAGGTTGGTACCTTAACGTTACACAGTCCCACAAGTTCAGAATTCTGAAAACAACAATGCTGAATTAGGATACTCGCATAAACAAAGAAGGTTCTATAAATGCAAAAAATGAGTTTGCAATCAAATGACTGACATCAAAATTAAGACACATTATACTACCCCAGCGTGTGTTTTAATACTTGCTCTAGAAGATTGATTTGCTTGTACCTGATACTACATTAGTCGCTGGTCTGAGGTCAGCGCTTTGGGGCTTGTGTAACAGCCAATAGTACTCGTCCATTTTTGTAACAGTATATCCGCAGTGGTTGTTACTTAATTTGGTACCTTGAAAGAATGCATTGTGAACAAAATATAGCTAATTTATGCAAGTGATATTTTCATGTTTTCTGACATGGAGTTGTTTTCTATCCCTATCCACGTTGCGCAAGGTAACAATGGTTCACAGAACTCGTGTTCCCTACACGAACAATTTAAGAGTAGGACTGGACAAGAGCTGTCTGTACTGAAAGCCTGTATTCAGTTATGGTTCCCAGGCTGACATGTGGATCTGTTGTAGCGTCTCAGTAACCCAGACCTGCGTACTTGACCATGACCGAATTGTGCCGTACTTCTTACCCCATTAGATAGCTAACGCTAGTTTGCTAGTTATCTAAGGTTGCGAATACCGATGGTGCGTTAGCTAGCAAGCTTCATCGAGACCCCCTGAAAAGTAGCTAGACCTAGCTAGCTAGGTTGTTTCTTTACCAGCTAGCCAGCAGTAGTTACCAAGCAGAAATATTGTCTGTTACCACAACTGCCCGTATAAGGCCTTTTATTTATCTAGATGAAAAGTTGTATGGTTAATCGAACTCTTTAGCTAGTTATTTGACTAACGGTATGCTTTTGAGTCACCTCTGAGAGATCATGTCTACGACAGTAAATCTTGAGCTAGACCCGATCTTTTTGAAAGGTCTGGGGTACCTTCATTCTAAAAGCAAAGACTCCGCCGAGAAACTCAAGGCTCTGTTGGACGAATCCTTAGCTAGAGGGAGTGACTCCTCTTACAGATCATCTCAGAAGGTATTGTATGTGAATCGCTGACCTGTTGACGATTTGGTCCAGATTATTTTTTATTAGTTGTAGTTGTAATAATAGTAGTAGTATTCTTGTTCTTGTTGCTTTTAATCAGTTTTGCTTTTCATGTTCCATTGCAGTAGATTGTGATATGAATAGTCCGCTTATTATTGATTGCAAACCATTTAATAACATTTTTATCTTTAACAGGAAGTGGATGTCCCTCGTGTATCTGTCACTAAAGTGAGCTTGAGCAAACCGGATTCTAAATCCTCCTCTTCCAGCTCTTCCTCATCAGGCATAAATAATGGAAAATCTGGCAACTTGGACAAGGGTAAAAAGGAGAGTGAAAAAAGGCCTTCAGAAAAGGTAGCCTTTGGAATTCCATGTGATTGTGAACAAACTGCAGACTGTGACACTTTTTTTTCCCCCACTGTAGTCCTTTGGAAGAATAGTCATTGCCGTGGATACAGAACGAAAGTCAATATACAGTCAGCCTAAAGTGTCAGTTGAATACTACTAAAACTACGCAAAGCAACAGCCTCCCAGTAACAGTGTAATTAAAAAACAATGGATACATTCAATGGATACATTCAGTGATGATCCTTAAATTAGTATACAAAACATCCTTCCCTGACTTAATCTCCTGGTGGTTGATATTTCTCTTTTTAATCTTTGTATTTTGTTATTTTTGTTTTTGTTGTTTCTTTTCACCTTTCTGCTTGCCTTTACCATCTCCTCATAGCCTCTGACATTTGTTTTAGGTAGTAATCAAGCACAAATGTACATTTTGAACCAAATCTTGAGTTTCTTCGCAAGGGGATCCAGAGCTTCCAAAATGTCATGCCACATGTTTCAGTTAATCTTTTCCTCTATTTTGGTTACTGTTTAGAAGGGTACCAGGATTAGTCAATTTGAATGAACTCCAAAGAAAAGCATCCATATTTCTAAGAAGGAGTTATGTTCTTCTCAACATGAACCTCACCTTTTTATACCCAAACCTTCCACCAATCAGTATTTCCATGAAGCTCAATTTCATTTCATATGATCACAAAACATGGTCTCAAAAAACAGCTTGCACACGTACATGAATTATGATAAATTGTCTTTTTGCTACAATTTACCAAGGGCAAAAGTAAATCTAGAGCCAAGGGCATATTAGACCATGTTCCTCTTTAATATTGTAATCACAAAATGCATCAGAATTAGCTGAGATTGGAATGTATATTGTGTACGGCTATGCTTCACTGGGTCCATACAGCTTGATAATTACACTTCCATAGCTTGCTGTCAGTGAACAACATGATGCGAGTGCTTTCCAGTCTGATTAAACTAATTGACTAAGCTAACTGAAATCAAAAGCAATTGACTAATAGGTCTTTTGCGGCTTGAAAAGTTGTCTTGATCAGCATTGCATGGATGAGGAATGAAGATCGGAACCCATGAATTTTGCCTTTAATTTAGGTCAAGGTGGACCTCGGTGATGGAGCAGAGCCGGCAAAGAAGCCTCGTCTCGAGAAGCAGGAGAACCGCTCCTCCCCTATCACAGTTCAGACCAGCAAGGACCTGGCGCTGGCTGACCTCTCCAGCTTTGATGAAACCAGTGCTGATGACTTTGCCATGGAGATGGGCCTGGCCTGTGTGGTTTGCCGGTGTGTGTCTGTAATATATACCAGTGTTGTGTTAGGTGATGATGATGATGATGATGATGATGATGATGATAATAAGTCATAGTAGACAATAATATCATAATAGAAGTCACATTAGTGCAACAGGTATGCAGAGAGAAATATTTTAAGAGCTTTATCCATAGCACATGCCAGAAGATGAGGAGACATTTTACTGTTGATTATCTGTGTCGGTGTGCATAGTGTTGTGCTCACCGATGGGTTTGTCTAAAGCTATATGCCCAAGATAACTGGGGGCTTTGCTCAACAGCTGTATTTGAGGTTGAATTATCAGTTTCTCATCTTGTATTACTCAAGACAAATGACAGTCACATCGGGGAACCAACTTGTGGAGTGTCAGGAATGCCACAATCTCTACCACCAAGAATGTCACAAGCCACAGGTGACAGACAAGGATGTTAATGATCCGCGGCTTGTGTGGTACTGCGCCCGCTGCACCAGGCAAATGAAACGCATGGTAGGACTCAGTATGCCCATCTTTGAGAGAGTTCAAATTTTTGTTTCTTCTGGAAAAAAAAAGAATTTTGGCCATTGTGGTGTGAAACCCTTTACTGTGTGCTTGGCAGGCTCAGAAAACACAGAAACCTCCACAGAAAGCAGCCCCAACTGTGGCGTCTGCTGCCCCAGTAGTGAAAGACACTCTGGTGAAGAAATCGGAGGTCAGACCAAAGCAGGACACAGCCAGTACCTTCCAGGCTTTTAAGAGAACAGAAGTTAAGGTGAGCACTTAGCTTTGCTGGATACAAGTCTTCATTTTGGATTAAACTTTGTTTCACACGTCACACACCTCCATCAGTAGCCATACAGGACAACCTACAGACCAGCTCCCTGCTTCAAAATCATGTGTGGAGTGTCATTCTCGTAGGGAAAGGCATTGTAACAATTGCGGCTATTGTAAACAAATTAAAGGTGAAGTCTGATTTGGGGAGACTGTGACAAGAACAGCACTGTACGGACACAAAAACACTCTTTTAATCTAAGAATGTTCAGTAATCCTTCATGAGGCACTTCTGTTATCCTCCAGGTGTCCACAACAGTGACGGCAAACCCGTCTGCCAGCAGCTCCTCTATTCCCTCTGGTAGCGGCCTCACAGGGTGGGCCGCCTTTGGGGCCAAGACGCCCGCCGCGGGCGCTGCCAGCGCCAAGCTTGGCTCAGCCCTGCAGAGCAGCAGCGGGAAGGCCAGCACAGCCTCCTCCAGCCAGAAGCCAGTGGGACTCTCCGGGCTGGCCAGTGCCAAACCAGGTTTGGCTACCAAAGTGCTGGTGGGGAGCAGCTCTAGCAGCGAGGGATCCAACCCGGTCCCTTTGAAGCCGCCCCCACCTCTGATTCTGGGGAAGCCGGGCCTGAACCGCTCATCCAGTAACGACAGCGTCAACAAGGTGGGGGTAGCAGTCCCCAGCAGCCAGACCAGCGGCAGTGGAAACGGGGGGCCAGGCGGCAACGGCGGCGCGGGCAGCACTAGCAGTGGCACCAACAGCAACAACAACAACGGCTCAAAGGCTGCTGCAGAGGCCTTAGCCGGAGGCAAAGCTCCCACTACCCAAGAGTCTCAGCTGAATGCCATGAAACGCCTACAGATGGTGAAGAAGAAAGCCGCTCAGAAGAAGCTGAAGAAGTAGAGTGGGGGCACAGTGGACCACAGTGTTGTTTTTTTATGTTTATTTTTTTCTCAAATTTATTTTATTTTATTTTTAAGCTGTTAAATATTCAACTGATCACAGCTAATTGAATTGGTGTAGGTGTCTGCTGCTGGATCACTAGTTTTACACTAGTTTTTTTCATTAAAGCTCATGAGATTACAGAATTCAACTTTTCCTCTACAGCTCCAATCATTTGATTTTGGAAACAAAATATTTGGTATTCTTAAATGTAATAATTGTAAAGTGAGTGCTGCTTTGTATTCTGATAATATACATTATTTAGACACATAGTCTTCTAACATTTTCTGTATGTATGTACTGTATGTATTTGAATTTTTGAGGTACAAAATGTCATTTTAAGGTCCAAATACAAGGGGAAAAACTGAATTGTAGTTTTGATTACAATTCTGGGTAGTGATAGCTGAATTATAATAGAAGTATTAAAATGAGAGAATGAATAAATGAAATAAAATGAATGACACTGTCTGAATCACTTGGGAGAAAAGGGTAAGTTAAGTGATTTACCAGTTACCTGATGCAGCCAATAATGCGTGATGCACATCTTGTTCCACATTTTACTCCCAAGACAGTTCACACTGATTGTATCCATGCAGTCACTCATTCTTTAGCCTATAGCTAATCCATATATGTTTTTGTTTTCAGCTGACACACATTGGTTGCATATATGGGTTACATTCCTGTACATCTGGATACACACCTTTGTTTTGAGTGTTATAGTCACAAGAATACTTGGTATGGTTCAGCTGAATGTTTTTTTTCAGTTATCATACTGTCATGTCTTTGTGTGTTTACTACAGGGTTATAAGAGATGCATTTACAGATATACTATATTAGTACAAAAGAAGACAAATCTCCATAATATAAGAAAAATGTGAATTCATCAAATCATTGAAGCAAGGCAGTGGCAGTGAAACATTTTGGCAGCTTATTGAGTTTTTGTATTAGCATTTTTATCTATTTATTTAGCTAGTTTGCCAGCTTTCAGTGAGTTTGTGGAACCTGTGTAAAATCTTATATGTCTCTGCTTCTGTGAACAACATAGTTTCTTAATGCTAATTATTACTGTGTATATCACATGCAAATCAAGTCGGAAGACATTGGTTCCAAATGAACAGGAACCTTGATTGAGGAATAATTGATGCCTTCAGGCGTAATACCGCCTCCTATACCAATGCAGTGTTTTCCTTCACCACTAGGGTGCAGTAATGTTCTCTTGAAGGCTGCCATTGAGCTTCTTTTTGGTGTAGAAGTTATAGACATGACACAAAGTACATTGCACTTGATACTTGCATATATTGTGCACACAGAACCCGGGCAGATGTTTAAAAACCCTTTTAGATGTGTTCATGAAAACAAAATTCTTGCTCAAAAATGGAATATTCCTTGTAGATGAATAACTGAGTAAAAGTAGAATGAGCGAGGTTTTTACAAGCAATGTGCAGCATTTCCTTACTGTTTTCCATGACAACACAACTTATTGATTGAATCTGTTGAAAAGATGTCCGCATTACTTTAGTGCTTAACATTAATGATATTAATAATGATAGATTTGTAAGCAATACTAACAGTTCCCTCTTCACAAACAAATAGGTTGAATGTATATTTATAATTATGTATATGTTTTGCCCAGACAGATAACAGGAAATTTTATTATTGAGCGTATTGATATTATTGAAGAACACTCAGTGCTTGTCAATAAATAGGTTCTTGTTTCTAAGGTGGCCTTAGAATTCACAGGATAAATGTATGTATGTATGTAATATGTAAAGAGGGTCAGCTTGCTGACTCAAACTGTTGTTTGAGAAATCAAAATAGTATTCAGTTGCACACTTTTGAAGTCCTCTCATAATAAGGTTTCAACATCATACAAAGATTCCCTGTGTCATCTTTTGGTGGTCATTTTTAAATATAAAAACATAAAAAGTCACTGCAAAGCTTGTGTATATTCCATGAAGACATTTTGCATATTGTAAGGGGCCAAGGCATGAGTTCTCACCATAAATTTCTGTGCAGTAGGTCACATGATCTGGTCACCATTCTGGATTTTTCCTGTCTTCTAAAGCACCAGATTTCATAATGGTAATTGACAATTGACAAAGCACTACGAAAAATAGCTCTAACTACACTATAAACATTTAAGACTTCATACTTTTTGCAGTAGGCCTATATGTTGCAATTGTCTGTTAGAAAATTCAAAATTTACTGGTATAACATGCTGATTTCATTCCGATTCAATTTAATTGGCTAGTTACATTTATGCTGATTTGAAGACAGTGAAGATTTACTGAAGACAATTCAGAATTGGACATACAGCTGGACACAGACTGAAGTAGATATTAGGGAGCAAGCATGAAAATATGAGGTTAAGAATTTTTTTTTTTCATTTCCACAGTGTTTCTAATTGAACAGAGAGAGGGTATGGCCATTCCAGTGTCTTCTGTTAGTGGATGGAAAAAAAAAACATTAGGACCATTCAGAAAAATGCTTCAAATAAATATAAAGTTTATTAAAAACACCCACATCTCAGCAATATCAGGAATGATATAATAAACAGCTCTCAAATAAACTGCATTCAGTACATTGCATTACTTTACAGTATTTATAGCCATCCGTTTCCCCCCACTTATGAAGCACACCACACATCATGGGTACAAGGGAGGCTTTTAAAAATTACAGACAAAAGCAGTATAACACAAATTTCATACCTTTTAATGTCTGACTGTTAAATGCCAACATGTATCTGCTAGCTTAATGTAAGAGCTATGCACCCCCATGCGTAAGTCAAGCTCAGAAAGTCATTCAAGTAACGTTGACTGCACTCAAACCACTCTGAAGCATCTTCAAGTATGGCTATGCTTATCACCCAAATCCCCCATACCCCTCCTTTCTCAGTTACAACCTGCTACTGAAGCTGGGCCCTGTACACTGAATATTACATTATATTACTGCACAAAACCCCCACACCTTAACAAAATAATCTTACATTATTTCTAAATTATTCAGGAGTGACACAGTATACAATGTACAGAACTATTGTATATACCGGTACATATGGTGGCTAAATTTTCTTTAGCAATGGCCATTCTTCGAGCATATTCTAGGACTACTACCACGTAAAATCCTTGAGGGGAATACCAGGAAAAAGAAGAGAATGTATTTTTGTGAAATACGACTTGCAGGTACAGCTAAAAATACAAAACTTACGTACAACAATTGCAGAGTTTTAAAACAGCCAAAATGATTTGTATCTCTGTATTACAAATGCATGGTATTGTTTTTTGTGCATACACACATACATACACAGTGTGGGATAATTTATTTTAAAAATTTCATATTTAGTCTACACTTCTCATCAGATGTTTTTGTTAAATGTCATTTTCAACAGAAAAAACTGAAGTGCTTCTAGAAAATCACCACACAAATGGTACAAGTGGGGTGTATTATTATATCATACACAACAATTGCCCTATCAATTAACACAACAAAAAAAGCCTTTTATAAATGTTTAGTGGTTATTATAAATATGATCTGCTTTTACTATACACAGATACACAATGTGCATTTACTATCATAACTGCCCTGTTTTTTTTTTCTTTTTTTTCTTTTTTATTGTAAAAGCCAAACACATCATTTTAAGTCAATGTCATACTTTTCCCTTTTGTCAATTCAGTGCATATTATAGGTTCAAATTACTTCTTCAAAGTTTAAAAACAATTGACTGAACATTAGTACAAAAACTGCAGGTCATTTTTGTCTCTTTCTTGTGATTTTTTTTTTTGTTTTGTTTTTGTTTATTTTGAAGTACAGTATATACAGGTAATGAATGGGGATTTTAAACACACAAGCCAAATCCCTGAAAGGAAGGAAATGATGAGAATGAACAGAGGCGATGTTGGCATACATAGAAAATTGTGAAATATGATCAAATATGTAAAAAGAGCTGACATATCCCTGATTTTATTATAGAATTGAAGTTTGAAGTTCAAGTTATACTTCATTTTTTTAAATAAGTAAATGATGTATTTTGATATCTCACCATGACTTAAAGGTTTGTTATTATTATGTTTGTATGAAAATGATGATGCTTTTAAAATCATAGTCCTATTGCCAAACTAGTTCTGAGGTATATAACAAGTAGGAACATGTTCCATTAGCCTTGTCGTTGCTCATAAAGACTGTCACATTATAGTAATAGCAGGCTGAGTAGCACCATTTGAAATAAAATCAGCTCAAACCAGAAGAAAATTTACTGCTCTTTACAGTACTAAAATCTAAAGTGTTAATTCAAAAAAGTATGCAATTTAATTTACTGTACAAATCTCACTTTCTTCTTTTTTACAATTAGATTACAATTATTTAAAGACACCACAGCAAGCCAGCTGCCTGGAAACCATTACATTAACATACAGCTAACCCTGTGTCATTTGTGTCACGCCATAGCGGAGAACCTGTTTCTGATCAGGTATGATCACGTAACTATTCCCAGGATATTTTTTTTTACCGATGGACCTGCTATGAAATATTTAAATATTTCATGAAAACATATGAAATACTGTACAGTTCCATCACAGACAATGAACTAGCCCTGACGAAAGAAATAATCATTCTACAAACATGCTGAACATCAGTCTCTAATATAGTTCTGCTCCAAAAATGTGCCTTTACACTGGCTCAATTTGTGTTTGATTACATTAAAAAAACATCTATGTTAGGTTTTATTTTGAAGCACTGCAATACATGTTAGTGTAAAAATTCTGTGTGTAACCAGTAGTCTCATCTGTATGGTGAAGTTGCAATCAAAATTATACATTGTAATTGTACAACCCATCAATGATTTCATGACCGATATATGAAAATATAAATGCTCTTGTCTGGCATCTTAAAGATAAAAATGCTGTCTGATCTGAAGGAATTATAAAACCATCGACCTTCAGTACACAAAGTGCTTGAAAACACGTTTTGTTGATGTCATTAACTTCTTCCATATTTCTAAATTGTGTGGAAAATGCCATTCAAAATAATTACTTCAGCCTTAAGAAGTGCTGTAACATATAAACAGACTTTCATAGAATATGAAGGCATTTATATGGACAATTTATATTAAAGACACTTCATTTTAGCACCATGAATTAAATAACCCATGAAGTCAGAGTTTTATGCCCACATAATATATTCTATATATTAGATAAATCTATTTAAAAAAATTAAACCAATAAAATGAAACTTTGTTTCCAGTAATATACATCCTGATGTATAGGACATGGAGCACCAGAGGATTAGTACAGTATATATCTCACAACAGAAACAAAAATATAAATAAATACCGCCTTAGTGTCACACCAGTTAGTAAAGCTCAATCTTCTAAATGTTTTGCCTGATGAATAACTGATGTTACTTCTTCCAACTAATCTACAGTATTTCTTAGCTCATACAATCCTTTGCATAGAATTATATTTTACTGTTGTCAGACTACACCATCGTTTTAAAGGAGAACTTTTTGAAGCTTGTGACCACCAGTGCGATGAGGTTTCACGTCGTTTAGCGCCTTTAGTTGTAAACTGACTTGTGTGTTATAAACCTGAATACCAATGCTAAATAAACTGGTTATAAGGCCCTGTTACCTTAGTGAAGGCATAGGGAGATGTACTGACATAGGTGCTGGTGGTGGAGGACATGGACTTCTGTGTGAGGGTCTGAATGAAGCGCTTATACGGGGGCTCTGTGTTCTCTAGCATATCGGAATGTTCCCTCTTGACCTTCTTGCTTTTGTTCGGTGTGCCGTCGGCGCCGTGCTTCCCGGCCTCATCCTCTTTCTCCCGGGCCTTCTCCGCCATTTTGGCTTCCCACAGAGACAGCCCGTGCTTGGCCTCATTCATGTTCTTGTGCTGGTAGAAGACCAGTGAGATTCGGGTGGGGTGGTTCCGGTCGGGGTTCTTCAGCGGGGTGGTGGCATGGAGCTCCCGCTTGGCACACTCGATGAGGATGGAGCCGTGGCTGGGGGCCACAGCCACACCGCCGATGTCCGGGTCCAGGAAGTTGTGCTCGTTGTCCGACCACACGTCCTCCTTGTCGTTGGGATTCTGTGTTCCTGGTTGGGCCTCTTGCTTGATTGGGGTTCCCTGGATATTACCATTCAGCAGCCCAAACCCAGGTTGGTTGGGGGTCAGACATTCAGTGCCCGGTGGGGGAAGCGCCTGGGCCATGCCATTTGCATCATGCAAATTCACTCCAGGTCTTATCTGAGTACGGAAAGACTCATGGTTTGGAGGAAACATCTGAGACTTCTGGGCAATATATGGGTTAGGGTATCCATTGTATTGACTGCTTTTGCTCACTGATGCATAGTCCAGGTTTGGGTGGGCTGAGGGTGGTCGAGAGACAGGCTCCAAGAACTGGGGGTCTGGCTCACTGTTGGAGTATGGACCTATGGGATGAGCACTGGGTCTCACGTTACCATTGCTGTAACCATTGACCTGTAAGCTATGCTCACTGTACCGAGGAGGGTAGTTGACTCCATAGTGGGGATGGGCACTGTACTGCTGTTGAGGGTAAAGAGGTGGCCTCTGATGTGGGTACATGTTCAGTTGTTTTGGATTTGAAGCATAATAAGGGTGGAGGTTGTCTGTAGTGATGCTTGCATTGCACTGGTATCCAGGGTAAAGGGAATTTTGGTTCACAGAGCCAGGATAAGAGTTTGCAGGATTTGACCCATTTAAATAAGTATTGTTTGTATGCAAAGACGGCAGGTAAGGGCTCATAGATGCTGGTGATTGTGGGTACACATTTGACTGAGAAGTGCTTGAAAATGAATCTGCGTGATTGGGGAACCTTGGATAGCTTTGCTGAGCCATGTGTGGAGACCCAGGGTTTGGGTTCGGGTGCTGCAGTTGCTGCTGTTGCTGATGCTGACTGCTGAGAGTGTGCGCCTGATGTCCCGGCTGCGGTGTTCCCATATGTACTTGACCTGGTTTAGGACCTGTGAAAAGAGGGACATACAGAATTCGTAAAGAATGTTCTCTTACTGAAAGTGCAAGTTACAAGAAAGAACATCGAGGATCACATTCTAGTCTCCAGTGAATATGTTATTATCGCCTGAACCAAATTTGATTTGAAATTTAGAACACGTTGTACCTGACACGGGTATGTTTTGGCCTGTGTTCTCGTAAGTGCTTTGTTTGAGACTTGCTTGAGGGGCCTTCTCCGCCTTTGAGTTCGGTGTGTCCGGGTTGGATGGCTTGTTTGCAGCTCCTCTTTTGGCCTCCAGCTTCCTCTGCCGGCAGGACTTGGCCGGCTCGGCGAGCATGCGCACCCTCCGACGGAAAGTGCTGAGCACCTGAATAGCACCTGATTTCACCTTCTCCTGCTGCCCCTCCATGCTGCCGAACTCGTCGGTGGTGGAGACCTTGTACAGGGGCAGCACGTGGAGCTGTTCATCCTCCGGGATATTCCCGATTTCTCGATTATCTTCTCTTGTGAGAGTGCATACCTGCATAGGAGACGATGTATTTTAGTATAGCCTCAAGTATGCACACAATCACATGGACAAGATAAACATTTAACTGCAACACCCAGAATATACACATGTCTCTTTTAAAACACAAAACACAAAATTTTACCCCTTATGGCATAATGCAAACAGGCAGATGTGTGAAGGCGAGCTCAAAGCATAATCGTAAATCACAAAAATGTTTCAGGCCTTCCTTGGGGACATTTTAAGAAAACATTCCTTACAGTGCCTGTGTGCAATAAACAGATACCATCTAGTTTGAATCTGAGTTTAGACCTTGTTTATATCTTTCTTCCTGCCTCTGATTGTGAGGAAGAATGTAGCTTTTGTCATTGGTTCCGTAGCTGATTGGTAATGCCATACATTACAGCAGCTAAAGGGCACACACTGAACTCCATGTATACAATTCTGTGTAAAATTTCTTGTCGTTTATTTATTTATTTATTGCAATACTTACCACAGTACTCCCACTCTGCATGTTGTGGAGATCTCTGTGAGCATGTGCACAGAAGTCCAAACAGGCAGTGACTCCTGAAAATGGACGTCCTTCCTTCAGCCCCAGACGACAGTCTAATGCTCTGTGTTCATGGTCCACCTGTACACAAAAGCAGGATCCTCTGCTTCAGCGTATTGAGTCATGCACGATCAAATGTTCACCAGAAAGAATTCAATTTAACTGTTGTACCATAGTCTTACTTTGTATTGGATTGTGTCATAGAGTGATTACGATTAGGAGATATGTGAATTAGCTTACAAATACCTTACAAATGGCAGAGTTATTGATTAGGAATCAGTAAGATGGCAAGCTCTCAAAATATAATATTAGTGAAGTGTACATTGAAACTTAAGTATGCAATAGAATAGTGTTGGTAGTGGTAAACCTTACCTGGTTTGCATAAGCATCAGGAGCCATTTGTTTGTAGGTTGGTGCCATTAAAGTAGCTAAATTCTGTAGATTTTGCTCTAGTTTTTCCTCCTGGACAGAATAAGAGTATGATAAAGAAAAATATATCATTATGGTTGTGATACGCATGGAGCTCATTTACTCCAGAATATAATTTAATAATAACAAATAATAATGAATATAATGGAACATAATAAGGCAAAGTACTTTGCAATTAGCCTGAAGACAACATTAAAGGAAATCAAGGAATGTTCTTATTTTACCTCTTTGGTGTCATCCCCAAGGAGCTTAAATTTCCTGGGGGTTTTGCTCCTAGCAAATTTGCACCCATTATAGTACATGCTCCATGAGCACCCAAAGGAAAAGGAGGCCCCACAGCTGTCTGGGTCCAGTCCTTGGCAGGCACATGTTCTCCTGTTAAACAGGGAGAAAAGGTTTCCCATCTCACCCGAACGACTTTAGATGGTTTAAGAGGCTATGATGTGGACAGAGATGTGACTGTTCCTGGCCCTTCTGAGGTAAAAGTGTTCTGCTGATGCATCAGGACACCATCCTTGATATGCTTTGTGTCTTCCTAATAACATGAGCATCTGCTTTTGCACAAAGCATTAATAAGCCAGATTTTACAGCATTAGCAGATGGCTGAAGACACTGAGTGTGACATCACTTTAGCATGCATTGCACCATTACACATGTAGTCTTGAAGACTACGCATCCAATTAGGGGAAAAAAGTCAGCTGCCAGCAGAGAGAATGTGAAATGAGCACATGCTGCAAATTCAATGTCACTAAAAAACAAGTCACTTCTCCTTCTGAGAGGAAAATAAGAGAGAGGTACTGATGGATGCAATAAACTAAATCCATCTAACCTATTTTGAAGGCTTCATTTTCAATTGATATTGTTAAATAAAACTAATACACAGCATCTCAGAAATGAAGGAACTAAGAAACCATGGAAAGGTCTGATTTTTTTCCTAATAGTGATGACAGCCTTCTTCTATGTTTTTCTGAAACACATTCCAGCCCATGAAGACTTTCAACATCATGAATAAAATGTATTCCTGGACAAGTTGATTTTCCATGTTTCATTCAGTGATGAATACAGGCATGTCATTTTGACATATGCAAGTCACTTTCAGGTAGTACTATGGCTATATTAACTTAAATTGCATTTTCTGTAAGTGTTCCTCTTCCACTGTTTAATTTTCAGGGGCATTTCATCCACTGTTTAGTAGAGTTTGACTGTGACCTTGCTATGGATTTATTGAATATTCATGTTCTCCACATACCCAGGAAATAGAGATACTGTATTTATTTTTACTACTTGTGTTACAGCGTCGTAGCAATTTCCTCTTTTATACTTTGGTTTAATGCTTTCTAGCCAGCTAAGACAAAATGTAAAAATAAGTGAAATGCAATGAACAGCATTGCTGATACTGTTATTTGCTTGGATCATTTATTTGTATGTCTCTCCAAACAGATGGAGAAGCAAACAAATGCCGTGCGAGCCCTTACTCTTCATTGAGAGCACATCTGCGGTTAGTCAGGGCTCCGTGCTTCATCAGCGTTTCACTCAGCTCTGTGTAGAGGCGGTCGGCCAGGGTGGTGCTGATGCCCTCCCAGATGAGGATGACCACCACGATGGTGGCCGTCTCGCACGTGTGGCCAGCCCGCTCTCGCACCAGCACCAGCAGCTTCTCGTCCACGCTGGCCCGACGGATCACCTGATAACGGGGACAGACAGAACAGACCGTTAAAACTTTCCAGTGCTGTTGGCTGCGATCTGTAAAAAGCATAGAAAACGCATCAAAAAGCAAATTCTGACACAAAAAATTTTACTATGAGAATCATAGACATGGTACAATACATTACATTACATTCATTTACAGGATTTCAGAATATCAGTCTTACCCATTTTGCTATGGGACACCCTTGAATGCTCTTTCCCTCTTTCCCTGTGTAAACAACCTTCTCAATCCTGATAGCACTGCCAGATTGGCCAAACCTTTGAAAATAATAAGTTATTCATGATTAAATACATGATTATAAGTGAAGGTGCACATTAATCCAAAACACTGAATTAGTCAGAAAATGTGCAGTGCCGGTGTCAGTAAGAAACACTTCACCTCTTCTCCATGAGATCCCTGATACCTGCTACATTCGGAGCAGCTCCTAGATGTGTGTAATAGGGCCCTTCATCTTTTTCACTCAGTTGTTCTGGTTAAAAGAAAGCACAGAGCAAAATCTGAAAATCCAGGTATTCAGCACATCATAATATCTTAAAATGTATTTTATTATTCTATTGTTTATTATACTGCACAATAGACAGCCTGACAGAAATGTACTGGTAGATTGTCATGCTGAAACTTAATCACTGATGAATGAGAGAATCATTTGTTCTTTCGGGAGAGCCCTTATCAAAACTAGCATACTGTATGTGCCTGATTACTGATCAGAGTAATATTTTCCCAGCCTTACCAACACAGTGACAAGATGCAATCTCATATTGCGTTTTCACAGGGGTGTCCAGGAAGTTCTTGATTGGAGTGTCCAACATTTTCATCGGAGACTCCAGAAAGCTGCTGAGGTTGGGCTCCGTTTTCTTGGTTGGGGTAAAGTCCGAGGTAGCGTTTGTTTGCACCGAAGTGCCCAGGTCATCACTGCCTAGGCTGGCGTTCGTAGACAGTATGGTCACCGGGCCCACTGTCTCCACCTTGACCTTGTTAGGAGACTTAACTACCAGTGATTTCCGCTCAAATACGGGAGACAGCTGGTACTGCTTCAGCTGCTGCTCCATGGTGGCAATGATGCTCTTCTGTTGCATCTGATCACAGGTCATCTGCAGATGCTCCTGCTTTATCACTGCCCTCATTGGAGGGTTTGCTAGTACCTTGTCCTGCTGCAGCATAGGAGGTTCAGACCTTCGGCCGTCCTCGCGCTTGATAGCTTGCAGTATGTGCTTGAAGTCTTCCAGGTTTTGCTGGTGCCCTTGTCGTTCCTGCTTCTGCAGCAGGTGCATCCGCAGCACCGTGTGCTTCTGAAATTCTGTGTAATTTTGGTTTTGGAGCTGCCCTTGTTGAAATTGTGCACAGGACTCTTGAACTTCTGCTTTAGGATACATCTGTGATGTTGCCTGTTGGTTAAAAGCACCTTGTGGTACCTGAGGTGGTGGTTGTATCGGCGGCCTTGGCTGTGGAAATCCTGTGTGGTTCGACTGCGGTTGAATCTGCTGTGGTTTTGAGTATTGCTTTTGAATGTCTGGGCTTGGAGCATGCTGAGGCTGCGGCAAATCCACTGCATTGCCATACGGAAATGTAATATTGTGTTCAGCTTGTGCAGTTGGTAATGAAGAATCTGAAAACTCAGGAGAATTTCTAGCAGTGGGGTGAAGCCCTGTGTTATGTTGCACCTTCTGGCTTTGGGATGTGCAGTCGGATGATTTCAGTTCTTTGTCAAGCCTCATATATTCCTCCAGCCCGAGCTTGTTTAAGAGCTGACTGTCCAGCTGTCTCTGAGAGGGATCTTTTGGCTGATCCCGAGGCTTTCCTACATTTGGTGCATTCTGGGAAGGATGTTGCTGGAGTGCACTGCCTGCCAGCTGTCCTTCAGACTGATGAGGGGCCAGTGGCTGCTGTTGCTGAGCATACCTAGGCTCCAGAATCTGCTCAATGTCCTGAGTGCTCTCAAAGAAGAGTTCCTGCTGTGTTTTGGTGTGGAACAGATTTTTAACCTGCTGCTGAGGAGTACCATATTGTGGGGTTATGTGTTGCATTTTTTTAGGCTGCATCTGAGACTGTTCCCGTGGAACGGGAGGGGGGGTTGAGTTTGGTTGCTGCCACTCTGGCCTTGTGTTGTAGCAGACCTGATCATATCCTTGGTCAGGTTTGTATGTATTGTGCATCTGCTCGTCTTGTTGTGGAAATGCAGATTTATGGGCACCCTTCATCTGAAATCCTGTCATGGGGCCTGCATTCTGCGTTTGGCCCGGGCTCTCAGCATTGGTTTGACGCTCCCGCTGAGGCTGTAAACTGAAATCCTTCCAGGTCTGTGACAGGGCCATTGTCTGCGGGGGTTGGGAAGAATTGAGATCAATCCAGCTCACCCTGGGGTAGGGATCTGTTTGCGGTAACATTTCCTCAGCTTCTCCTTTGAAAGAAACAGAAGCAGTTTCAGGCTTTTGACTGCCAGTGGAATCCAAGCCATGTGCAGTCAGCTCTTGGGGACTGGGCGATGCAGAGCTAGGAGAGACCTGTTTACTGTGGCTTTGAGGTGCACTCATCAATGGTTCATCAGTCTGCTGTTGAGCCTCAACTTGCATCTGCTGCTGACTCATTTGAGAGTTAAGATTTGGATTAAAGTCCTCTGAAGGGTGGTTAGTCTCTGTTTCCTTATCTCCTATCATCCTAGCCATAGCTTCATCAGTAAAGGGGCTGAATCTTTCCGCCTCCTCAGTCTGAAGTGGAACTCTGGGGTCAGAGCTTTGACAGAACTCTTCATCTGAATGAAGGTGCATACTCGAGGCCTCCATGTTGTCAGAGAAGTCCTTTGTGACATTTTGCTGGTTTGAACTGCCCGCAGGCCTCACAGATGGGTCCATACCAAGGACCTGTCCCTCCTCAGCTTGTGAGTATGTGTCCTGCACCTCCGGGTAGTCTTGGAGAGGGAACAGCTGCCTTTGCTGCAGCTGCTCATCCACAGCCGATAAGGCATTGAAAGCACCGTCACTGTGCACCTCTGAGAACATCCCGTCCTGGTGTCTAGATGCACAGTCCTGGGATGAAATGGGCAAACCTGAGGTCAACGATGGAGAATTCATAGTATTTCCAGGCATGTCGTTTGAAACTAGGTTTTTGGATGAGTCTTCCTCAGATTTACTCTGGGATGCGATTGAAACATGTTCTGGGTAATACTGAGACAGTGTTTTTTCTAAGAGGTCACCATGTGTGTCTTCCATGGAAGGAGAGGTCACTGTAGCACCATTAGAAAAGGCTAGTTGCTTGTTCCTTGAAAGTGAGAAAATGTCCCCATCAGGGAAGCTGCTGTTTTTCTTATCCAGTTTCTGGTCCTGCAAACCATCACACTCTGGTTCTGGTACGCAACCCAATTTGCTCGCCATGCTGACAGATTTTGTTTTGTCCCATGAAGCGATTATATTATTGTCCTCCCCATTAAGCTCTGAATCCACTTTGAGTTTTTTCGATTGGTGGCATCCTAATAATGATGGCTCACTGAGTGCATGCTTTATGCTTCCATTTTTCAGGTGTGTGCTTTCATCAAACAAGTCATGCATTTCGGCAGGACTGGAACATTTTTCCCCATATCTCTTCATTTGGTTCTCTACATTGGGCTTGAAGTGGTTCCAACTAGCGTCCCCATTGGTTTGCTGAGGGAGCACCTCTGGTGATTGGTTTCCATTCTGCAACTTGGTGATCAAGCTTTCAGTCTGACAAACAGCACCGATTGATGCTAAATTTAGTCTTTCTTCCGCCTCATGACTGGCCTTTTCTGTTTCCATCTGGCCAGCTTTGAGTCCATCCACAAGGCTGCCCTCCGTCTGTCCTGAAACAAACCAGAAACAAACCACAGAGTTGTTGGCAACTGTCTGTAAACATGCTAAAACAGTCCAATAATAATCTTAGTGAAAAACCTAAGCCTCAGTGTATGTATGTTCAGTGTTGTTAGGTGGAAGCCTGAGTAGTTTCCACCTAACAACGTCGTTTCCAACAGTGGATGCTCCAATTACACTCAGCTTGGATTTGACAGTCAGATTGAAAAAGGAACAAAATATGGTTGACCTAAGGGATGGGAGTAGTGGTAATAGAAGTAAAAAATAAATACATAAACAGTTAGACAATAATTAATTTTATACATATCCAAAGATTGTTAGAAATAATAACAATAATTTACTTTTAATATGAATGAGCCATATTGTGTTTTTTGCATTATTTTAATATGAATGAGGCACAGGATGCATTGACATAGGCTAAAGGTTACTGATGGAATATAAATATCGTATGTAATGCACTCTGTGAAATACCCTGTGACAATTACTTTGTTAGGAGCGCTATTTTAAGTAAAACTTCACTGGTTTGATTGACTGAATACTGTGAGGAACAGTTGTTATGTGGATAGTGTCAGCTGTTATGCTGCAGTGTTCTTGACCTTACACTCCATTGAAATTCTGTACTATACATGGTCCTGCCACAACCATATGCCAAAGCAGTCATTGTGAACAGGGGTAACAGGCATACGGTAATGCAGTGATAATGGGGGACAACTGGACACACATTGGGATTTCTGTATCTGTTGTATTGATTTACTAAAATATTTCACTTCAAAGATGAAAAATGGTAAGCATTCCTCAGCTTATTTATTTTTAAAAACAGAGCAGGTATAAGCAGCAGAGTATTTCCTGATGAAGACAAAAAGCATTGTCAGTTGCCTGCTCTCTCATTACCTCCACTATCTCTCTAGAAGCAAAGAAACCTTTCATTGAAAGGAATGTTTCTGGCTCCTGCAAGCATCATTAATGCATTTCACATCATCAGCACCTGTGCTAAAATCTGTACACGTGGGTCCAACACCGCAGTCTTATCCATTATGACCATGAGCTCTGCACTTCCTGTGAGGGCTGCATTCATGAGAGTAAACTACCTTTGCCCTCAACAGGGTCTCCCATAGCCATTTATGTTTGCAGCAGACATCTGTGATCCTGCCCTACGTTTAACTGATGGTGCAGATGGGGCACACTTGTGCAAAGGATTCAGGCTTTGTTTTCATAAATGCACACACAAAGTAAGTCAAGGATCAGAACGCATTCATATGAAGTCTACTTTTAAGTTTCATTTATGTAAACCCTGACAGCAGACTTTTGCTAAATGCCCTGTTTCTAGAAATAATCTTTAATCTAACATTTATGTCATTCCTTTTTCATTGCACTTTTGCCATTCATAAACTCACGTTTTCATGTTTTGACAGTTTTTGTGCAAAAACCTTGGCAGCATACAGTAAATCAATTTCCCATTTTTGGAGACTCTACTGAAAATCTGATTGGGTAAGCCAATAACTGAACATTTCTATGGCTGTGGCTTCTTTTGATGAAATATCATTACTGTGGGGACATCCATTCCATGAGGTAGGTCTAGATCAAATGCAGTTCAAAGGCTATGCTAAATGCAAATAACCCTCTCTGCCTTGTTCCCCTTTAGGTACAGAGGTAGTGTAGTACGCAGTGTATTTGCACTATAGTGCAAAATGCAAACTACGTCGCAGATTCATAGGCAGCGTGTGGACAACACTGACCAAGTGCAGAACCAGATGAACATCTCGCACTTCATTTCTCACCTAACTGATATCTAGGAGGGTGATATGCTGGAAATGGACTGCTTACTCCCTACGGAGGCAAAAAAATTCCTTATCATAAACAAGTTATCAGACTTCTGGAATGCTTCAGGAGCTCATCGCAGGGCATAGTATGTTTCATCCGAAACAATAATTTAGCTGCCATTGGCACTGACAATCACATCTGGACCCCATTATGCCTGCTTATGATCAGAGGAGAGGAGCAGTCTCTTTCTGACTTTCAGTTTTCCCAACTTAACATAAACAATGTTAAACCACTGAAACAGGGAGTTTAAAAACTCTTCTTCTGATTTCCATTAAGTCAAGACAATTATTAAAATACTGAATTATCAGTTGGTCTATTGTTAGTTTACCTAAGTCTCCATTTTTTGGCGGCAAAAAAAAGAAAAATGCACAACAATGCAAATTAACCAATTCATCTTACAGTTGCACCAGCATATGTGAAACATAGTTAGCTTGAGAAGCATAAATAGAGGAAGGTTGTATTAGCTTCTTAAAATACCATGAAAGCCTCCTGATCATTTACTCTCACCTGGAGGTTTCTTTCTTCCTTCATGTGAGCCTAACCAATAGAGAAATCTTTAGTTACACATTTAGTTTCAGACACAGCATTTCTATAATGGTGAACCAAGGTTACACTAAATGATATGGCCTTGTGGACAAGATAATCTGTTCTTTTTTTTGTATTGTTTGCCTCATGATTTGATCCCATCATATGAGCTACATCACCTATGCTAAACTGCAATATACAACTATCAGTCAGATGAACTGAGTGTCTGGCATTGCTGGCGTCCCCTGGTGTAATCCCTTGGAAAACATTAGCAGCTGGAACCCCCACTGAGCTACTAAAAAGGGATGTCCAAATAGCATTGAAAGCATTGTTCTGTCACAAGAAAGATGGCAGAAGGAAGCTGGCCATTCCAGTCTGTATCAGAAAAGCAAAGTGGAATGATAAAATTCACAAAGTCGAAATGAATTGATGACCACAGGATTTGTAAATCCTCATATCATTGAGTCCTCTCTTAAACATGGTAGAATCCAGGGCTGTGACCAGGCTTACAGACCAAGACTGAGACTTAACTTAATAATACTAAAGATGAATATAAATTATACATAGTTGAATATGGCTACTGTCAGTTAAACAAATCATCACAACAACATAAAAGCGAAAAATATTTATTATTACCAAACATACTACATTCACTGACAATTCACAGAACCCCCATTATACCTGACACTGAAGGCACATGGATATAATTTATAAATCAGTTATAATATTATTAGAAACATATGTCCTTTATGCTGTCTTTTGGTGTCTACAAATGTGTATCCTTGTAATTCATTCCTTAAAGTATATATTTTTTTTCATTTGCACCAAGGGTTACTTCCTTATTATTTTAAATAAAATAGCACTTTTCAGACCCAGCTAGGAAGGGCAAACCTGGTCTAAACTGACTTTTCCCTGCACAACCTTTTGACTAAACCTAAGCAGTGTACTGCACAGAGCCTGCAAAGAATGTCTGTTCTCCCTCCTCCAGACTAATATTAGCTCCGCTCCACTTCTCCTCAACAGAACACTCCAGATTTTACCGAACACTGAGCAGTGCTGTGTAGAGTGTCACAGTTGGCTACGCCCACTCTGGGGGGGAAAAAAAAAAAAACTCTGAGACCATTAGATAACCCAGCCAGAGATCCTGTCTGAGTGCTGCACACACAGTAAATGCTGAATGTTCACTGTGCAAGCACTGAAACAGCAACATTGGCTGCACCCTGTGCATATTTAATTAAAGGATGATGATCCTTATTTTTAGCCTTGCATTTTTTTTTTCAATCTGAGTTTATAAATATGAACCCAAAGTAAATCTTGACTGTCCACACAATTTGTTTTGGAGGCAATTATAATGCCTATGATGCATGATTGCAACTGATTCTGAAACAACTGAAATAAATATTGCAATTTGTATGCATTTGGGGGTTTGTAATTATAATCCTTTCTATAAAAAGTGTAGAGTTCTCATGTTGGGAAAATCTTAACACGTTAATTTTCCTCATTCAAAATCTTACAATCTCTCTAATCCCTCACCACCACTGTTCCATCTGTTCTATATTTGCGTATTATCCCAGTATTAAATTCTAAAGATAATAACAATAAAAAATATTTATATTTGCACCAGTGAACATTCCAATTAAGGGAAAGACAGTTAGATACTGTAAACTAGCTGTTTTGAACTCCTTCCTGATCTTTGTGACCACAATCCTAGCTTGAGGGTCTAGTTTCGCACTTTGTTTACATTGCTTGTCCTGTATTGGTTTATGGCCCTCCATTTGTTTACACCTGAGTTATAGTAAGCCAGCCCAAAGAGTGCATTGATACTGAGAAATATGAGTATACACACATGGGTACATGTGTCACCTTCTCACAAAAGAACTAAAAAGACAAACACCAACAAAGTCCCAATTATTCTATTTCCTATTTCAGCACTGGAAAAGAGACAATTAAGCTTTGTAGTTAGTATATTCTTGATGGTTATTAATTAGAGTGCACACAATCATCGCAATGCTTAGTTATATATATATATACACACACACACATTTGAGCTCATGGATGACCAGCAGCATAGGGGTTAAGGAGCTGGTTTTGCAATCCTGAGACGACAGGTTCAGATCCAAGGTGGGGCTCTGCTGTTACCTACTCAGTATCCTTGAGCACGGTATTTCACCTGAATTGCTCCAGCTAAAAAAATGTGAACTGTTTACCATATCAGTTGCCCTGGATAAGGGTTTCTACCAAGCAAGTACATAATAACAATGCATTTTTTTCAATGTGGGAGTGAACGAGTGGAATATAACCATGCTGTTCTATTAAAATAATCATAACCATTATCAGCATCATCATCATAAAATGCTGGTGTGGAAATGTCTAGACTGGCGTTAGACATCATGCTTTCAAAACCGGAGCTGGGACAAAGCCAAGACCCTAACTGCCACAGTGAATGGTCATAAATCAGATAAGGAACACCTCTATTTTTTAACACAACGGCCAAAAATAGGCCATTATAATAAGAGAGCATTTCCCTTTCTCAACTAAAAAGTTGCACTAATGTGTTTCTGTCTTTAAAGTCAAAGACTGCTTCATGGATGCTTTGGCATCCCAAACCCCATAACCAGTTACTTGGATTTAATCATCAGAAAGAGACATAACATCCAAGAATGTTATAAGAAGTTTGCTTTTGGGTAATACTAAATAATTACCAGAAAGCAAACTTGAGTAATCACATTTTAAAAGTATCATTTAAGAAATAGCATTTATTAACTAGTGCTTATGATTATTTCCCATATTTTACTAAACAGTTTGAGCTTGTCTGAACTACCACATGTTTGGCTGCTCCCCCATGGGCAAGTAACTTTTAATTGTGTCAAATGACAGGAGTGTGAGACAGGTTTGAAGTGCAAGTGTAAATATAGATCTGACCGCTTTAGGATTCATCAGTACGTATTCAATCTGGCTACTCAGCATTGCAGTGGCTTATGTATGTGCTATGCTATACTAAACAGCTGACGTTGGGAGTGAGTAATCACTTCCAGCGTCAGCTGTCATTACTACACTTATCACTCCTTACCCTCAATCACCTTTGTTATGTTCAGAGTATCTTTTTGAAAATAGATATGCTTAGGATATGGAGAGCATGCAGGGTATATGCATGTGCAATATTGATATAGTGATATAGGCCATATATTAATGTGCTTATGCACATCTTTGTTCTGCCATGTTCCGCTAATCACCAAACACTATGTTTGGGGAACAATTCCTTTTAGTCTGAAAGAGAATCTACAATTTGTTACAGAGAACAGATCAGTACCAGGGTCCCCAAAAAATTCATAAAACAGTGGCTAATGGTACTTTCCAGTATAAGCTTAGTAACTGATGGTGACTCCATTCCTGCTCAGTACATGAATACTGGGAATTATGGGAAACCTGAGCAAATCTGGGGCATTTTATTGCTAACCATCTCCTGGGAAGGTTGATTTTGAAACTATCTGTTATAAGCATCTCTGTAATAAGCATAATCTGGGAAAGAAGTAGTCTGCTCTCCTTACAGTGTTCAACAACATTCCATTTGTGACCATCCAATGTGTCTGTCAAAGACACAAAGGGCTGTGGCCTTGTAAAGTACGACTTTATATTTCCTTAGCAACTGCTTCATAATGACACTTCAGCCTTGGCCACCCTTGCTTTTTGCATTCATTTTTCACTATAGATTTGTTACTGTAATACAAGTGGTACAATGATACGTGCAGTTTTAACTATTGAATTACAATTCCCAAGGTTAGCACTAGTTGTGTAATTATGTGGTATTGTGAAGTGACTTACAGGCTACCAAAGAAAAGCAAATGCGAATGTGGTCTCTGATACAGCTGCTGGATTGTAGGTCCTTACCTACCTGAACACAAGTTGCTAGTGTTATGTCTTGTCTGATAGTAGCTGATGGTTTATAACTGTACTCAACTTTAGCAACAGTACATTATTATTAATGTGCATAAGACAACCTTGTAAAGTTGATTTATGGGTGAAATAAAAAGCACCAGAGCCACTGCATTGTGAATTAAACACACAAAGTGCACTGGTGTGGAAACAAAGCGATTGCATCTGCTTTTTGATTTATTATTGATAATCACTACTGACACAGACAGAAAGTTACATAAACAACAACTCATTAAGCAGTCCTTTTAAAGTAACAGAACAATGGTGTTTTTTCACTCTCATTTGCTCCATTAGAGACAACACTGGATTCTGAGGGCAACATTTTGGCAAGTGTTTTTTCTTTCTTTCTTTCCAAATACAGTTAATATACCCAATATAACTCACCTTTTCTGATTGGGGGTATAGAAGGCCTGTACAAAATGTATTCTAAACATACCCTTTGGAGATAGAGATTGAAGGACATACAAGGAAAGCGAAATTGATATAGCATCACAATTGGGTTAAACAACAATGTATGCTGTATACCACACAAGTCGTCTCCTTAGAGTACAATACACTAACAATTTCACAAAACCCTTGTGTTGTCTGCCACAGGAATGTTTTGCCTTAATTCATCTTGTCAAAGGGACAACCTCAAGGAATCCTTCTCACTGAGGTTTATTTGTGAAATGGATGGCTATGTAAGCATCACTAATTTGATGGAATCTATTAAACATGAGCCTGAATGTTCTAATTAAAGACACCAGCTCTTTGAAGTCTTTGACATTTCACGATATTGAGTAGTCTTTTTGCTCCACATATTGCTGTCTTGTCTTGCAATTATGAAATTGCAAGATGTGTAGACTATCATTCTTTAAGGAACATTTTTCACTACAGATGATACACAGAATACAGGCAGCATTTTGACAGGTGATCACTGGGATAGCCTGACTGACTGCCTTTTGTTTTGACAAAAGACCACCCTTCCCTGTGTGCTCTTTACTCATAGAACTTGTTCAGCAGGAATTCTACCCAACACAGAATATGCATCTGTTCTGTATTGTGTTCCTGCTCAAAGATATCCATAAGAAAAGCCCCTGTATTTCAAAGCTATGGCACACCCCCTGCAAAAAAAAAAAACCCAGAAAATATATTTAATAATGTATCAACCAGATAGAATAATATAATTTATATCAAAAGAGTTGCACCCTTAATTTGAATTGAAATATTACGACAAGTTTTTGAAAAAGAACTAATTAGCTACCTCTAGCTTTTTTGACATTGTTAAAGATCACGATTGGGGATGCCGTACAGAAAGATCCTATGATTATGAAATTTGATGATTAAAACCATGGTTGGCACTGAAAATTCTATATCTCTGAATGTGTAATTAAATGTTCTTGGAAATGTCTTAAAAGAGGGCTACACCGCAAAGAAGGTAGGAAGCCAACAATATAACCAACCAGCAAGCTAACAAATCCGTGAAAAAGCTAAATAATTCCCAAATTATTTGCAAGAATGTTTTTCATAGTCTTTGTTCTCTCTTTACAGCTGATTCATTGGCATAATTCATATGTTAAATAAACACCTTTGGAATGTTTGCTATTTCAGTTAATTTCCTGTGTGAGTGTTAGAGATTCTCTGGAATAGTTCCATTAGTGATCTGAAATTAAATCACTGGAGTTTTTGGTACGAGGTGTGTAAAATAATTCCTTAATGTCAGTGTTGTGTGGTAATGTTAAGATCATTTTGAAAAATTGCGGGTACATGGACAGGTCACATTGTCCTGTGTGTCAACAGAGATTCCCTGAAGCTAATCATTACCCAGCCAGTGTCATAAAATGGATTACCCTGAGATTTACCTCTAACGACCTCATTGAACTGACCTAGAAATGGTGAACCTGGATCACCTGACCTGGAAGAACCCTGTGCAGCATTGGCAAACAAGCAGCCACAGCTGTGATGCAAAAGCCAGTTATATAGCTGTAATGGCTGAGAGCCCTGAAACAAAAGCATAACATAGCATGTCATTGTATGGAGGTTAAAATCACACTGAGGTGGTCTCAAAAAAAAATACATGCGCGGCCATTGTTTGCTCAGAAACATTTCACTTTGCATGTCACAGGCCCTTTGTTTCCATGCAGGTCAATATATCTGACCAAGCTGATGAACTGCCACTGCTGTACAAAGGTAATTTCTTTCAAAGAGAAGGGTTACCATGGTGACCACCTGATTCCAGTATGAAGCCATCTGCTGTAAACATTAACTGTGGAGGAGCAAGCATGGCTGCTTTAGTCATCTCTCCTATGCTTTTAACATTGCTTGGGTAGGATCAAAGTGCCACAGTAAAAACCTGGTATTACAATTTCAGTCTATTTAAACTGCATTTACCCAGTACATGTATGGAATAATAGTGAATGTATGTATATAAATCTTTTAAATTGGGTGTTTGTATATGTACAAAAATCTGACACAATCGCATCTTCTCAATTCATTTATCTTCACAATGACCTTTTGCCTATCATTAGATTCATACTTGAGGTTAACATGGGAATAGTCAATACAGTTATTCCCTTATGAACTCTATGGTGTATTATGTGGTGTATTCTGTGTATTATGGCTTCCAGCAAAATGCCAGGAGATGGACATAGTCTACCTTATACTTCTTCCATTACTGATACATAGGCAGTGTTTTGGACATGTTACATTTATGGATCAAAATGTAATGCTTTATTATTAAATGGCAACTTTGAGGTAATAAGAGTAGGAAACCCATTTACTGAAAGAACTAGATCAACGGAATGCACAGGAAGAACTAAATGATAACTTATCAGCTGTCTTCTTCTCTATGTGTAGAAACTCTGAGGGTATGAATTATGGTTCAGATACACTGCCTGTTTCACTGTTAAGATTTTACTCCACACCCTGAGCATTGTTATTTTGTTTGGCTTTCTATAAGCTATTCCCTCAAAGTGCTTGGGGCCGCCTGACTGGTGACTCACAGGAACAAATCATTTTGAATAGGTGATGAGCACAGACAGTACACTGAAAAGATTTGGTCAAAAAAGATTTGCTCGTTTGCGAGCTGCACATCGCTGTTGATGAAAATCCACAACCTGATGCTTTTCTCAAGTGTCCCATACAGACAGCACAGGCTTGACACACAGCTTGCATGCCACACTATAGCTTGACATGGTGGACAGAGACCAAACACAGGCCTTCATCTCCTGGGCCAATGGAAACAACAAGCACTACTTATTAAAACCAAACAAACACACTGGAAATCAAACATTTAATTCCTCATGATTACTTTTGTTATTATTCACACAGACAGCCTTGAATGATATCTATCTCTGATAGCTATCTCTGTCCTTCAACTCTGTGTTCCAGCTGCAGATGAAAAGAAAGCAACTGTATATAATTCCTTTTGTGTGTGTTTGAGGGATATTTTCAACAATGAGAACTACTCAGAAATAAAAGAAACTGTAAGGAAATGTTTACCAGCGTTTAGTCAATGCAAAACCACCCTTCAGATCTGTGTGTTCCCGCCTCTGCTTTCCTTAAAGTAAATCTACTTTTCTTTGAATATGCACAGCTGGTAATTTTATAAATCCCCCAGATTTTGTAAACCACACGTACCACATGAATTATCGCCTCTTCAAAGGAAACTTCTCACATAACGGATAATAACTTGAGGAAATGAACAAAAAGAGTTATTTGGAAAAATATGTACAACTTTGAAAAAGATGTACGAGTGGGAAAGGTCTATAGGGTTTCTGAGTAATGTGTCATGGTTGCCATTACCCTATCATTCTGAGCCAACCAAAACATTGGTCCACTTGTGTGAAAACTGCCTTGAAAACACTGTGGCAGTGTACGTTCTACACAAAGCTTTCCAGTTTATAAAATGATTATTACAAATGATATGTGTCCTATGATTTGCTTTTTCTTTTCTTAGATACAAATAAGAACATTTTGGCATACTTATGCATATTCACCAGAGATATGAGTTGGCTCTCCATCATTAACACATTCAACTTGCGTACATACAGAATAGAGATACATAGATAATATCACGTGTAGCAATGTACTCATGAATCATTCGACTACTTGAATGAGAAAACCCTCCTTACAAAAATAAAATGAAAACAGGGATGGTTTATAATTCCGATAGTACGCCCCAAAACAGCTTGATCATGCATTCTTTACAGGGCTATTGTGGGGGCCTTCAAAGTTTTCGGAAGCACGCCACTGACAGAGAAAGGCCGTGTTTTTTGTAAGACGCCTCAGTCCCGTCCTGCTCCGGGCCGGTGACTTCGCTTGCGCTCCCTCTCTCCGCCCGTGGCGTCAGCGACGGCGATATTCAAATGTCAGGAAGAGGCGAGCGGCTTGAGGGATGCCGTTACGTAAGAGCGCCGGCGGAGTGCCGGCACTCGCTGTTTGTAAACAGAGCGGCCATGTGAACGAGCCCACGTGGAGAGCTTTTAGTCCTGACCTCACACGCTCACCCCAGAGGTAAACTCTGACATAATTTGGGGACATCCAGCCAAGGCTTTTCCCACCCGTGCCACGGTTGTCATTATGAGGCCTTCTTCGCAATAATAGCACATTTCAAAAATAGGCCGGTAAACCACAGCGGGGGGAAAAAAAAAACAACCAAAAAAAAGAAAGCGTTTGGTTTTCAATGCCGAGCTTGTGTTTTCAGAATGACGCATTTTTTGGAAGAATTAGACTGTATTCAATGGTCTGTGTGATGTGTGACTCAATGGCAAAGGAGAGTTGTGCAATTGGTGCTATGAGTAATTAGTACAGGGGACAGCAGCACTGTGGCCGGCCAAACATATATACTTTTCACTTAGACCCTTTCATTTCAAAGGGCTCCTGTTTTTGGGAAACACCATTACATTGTTAGGGTGGTAGACTGCCAACAAGGGGCACAGCAGTGAGGCTGAAGACCCTGAAATCATGCTGAATCCTTCCCTTGTAGCCCAGTATCTCGTGTCCAGTTATCTTTGTCTGAAAACAAAGCCTTCTTGCAGGTAGATAGTACGCCTATAACAGTGAAATTAGTGTCACGTTACAGGTCCCCCATTGCTAGCCTTGTCATTTAAATGCACTGTTAATGATGTCGTGCAGCGATGATTGTGTAAGAACACACACTTCCATTTACAAACTGATTCCATTAAGTTATTTTCAGAATGGCCTTGGTAGGAAATATAATGCATTTGTCAGAGGTTAGAACAGACCACTCTAACCAACAGCCTTCTTTTGGAACGCCACTCTTTGGAATTCAATTTAGGAGCCTTTGGCAAATCAACAATGTTGCCATTTTTTCTTCTGGCCTTCATTGAATACAGGATGCTTCACTCCACAGTGGAATGACCACTAATTTTATCAAAATAATAATAATAATAATAATAATAATAATAATAAAGTTATGCCTTCTGTGGTTCCTGTCTCAATGGTCATTGTTAGTGGAATCAACAAAATATGTTTAATTTGCAACTTCATTTGCCATTATTTGTTTTGTTTAATATTTTTGTGCACATACTAGACTAATAACTATGCAGTTCCTAGGCATGTTTTATACATAAACACATATAAACAGGGTGTACAGTGGGTGTGACAACATGTCACCTGTTACTGACATTCTAAATACACACTCAATGAGGTGCATTCAAGATGGGGTTGTTGTAAGAGGATGGAAATGCATCATATTCAATGCCACTTCTATGTGGTCCTCCTTGATGAATTTGTACCTACATACATGTCTCTGCAAATGGTCTAAAAAATTTAAACACAAAGTAATGATAATAATATTTTAATGTATTAGGTCTATCTTCACTGCTTTCTACAGTACTTAAATTTACATCATATAGAGTATAGTCAGCCAAATTATTCAATGGGTGTTTTTAGTGGAGGACAAAACCTCATATCAAGTTTACATTTACATTTACATTTACATTTATTTATTTAGCAGACGCTTTTATCCAAAGCGACTTACAAAAGTGCATACAGTAGGTACAGCGACAGTACGGGGACAGGAGGAGTTCAAAACTGTTAGCAAACTGCAATGAACACAAATATAAGTCACATGCAATGAAGCTGCGCATTCATATAAGTCTGCACTGTCTGCAATTTTACTCATCAAAGACTCGCCAAATGTAGATAGCCCTGCTCGTCCAAGGGACAAAGTCATGTGTCCATTGTACCCACTGTACCAAATACAGTCAACATTCAGTATTCAGACACTACCATACCACCACTGACTGGGACTTGAGCAAAGAACCAAAACACTTTCCTATCTAATTTTATGTCATTTAAAACTAACATCACTTCAGTGTTGTAACAGCAATGTTTTGAGTGAGAGGAGAATTTAAGAAAATTTTTTTAACTGACTGTTTGCCACTGTGCTAAATGCTTAGCACTGACATTAAAAAGAAGCCACATTTCATAAATTGATATCCTAGTTGAACATCTGTCAAAAGGTGCAATTAGTTTTTTTATTTTTTATTTTTAATGGTTTTAGGATAGTTGCTGAGACTAGCTGAAATGGAATTTAAAACCTTTTTGCTGTCAATTGTCTGTTGAAATAGTTGCATTTAAGTGTATCTAAGGTATTGCCCTGGTGACATCAGTATTCCCCCCTACTTGAATTTCTTTGTATGTACATATCACAGGGTATTTTGTGGTTACACTTAAATTTTACTGGATTTAATATGCACTAGAAAATCAAGAAGATGGCCTTCAACAGACCGATTCATTTTTGACAACACTCTAGGCCAGCGTTTCCCAAACCTCTCCTGGAGGGCCACTTGTCCTGCATGTTTTACATCTCTCCCTGCTCCAACACAGCTGAATTAAGTGATCAGTTTGTTATTAAGCAGCTTCAAGAGTTCATAACGAGTTGATCATCTGAACCAGCTTTGTTGGAGCAGGGAGCGATCCAAAACATGCAGGACAAGTGGTCCTCCAGGAGAGGTTTGGGAAACGCAGCTCTAGACATTTAATATAGTGTTATTGCAGCACTGTAAAATTATCTGTCAAAAATGTATACACGGAGCATATTTTTAGCAGAAGTGGATACATGCATTATCCTTCAAGTTGTGTTTCCCCACCTCAGTTCTCTTCAATGTTTATGAACAACATTTCATAAAGTCCCACGCTTTTGTCTTTCCAACAAACACTAGTGATGTGGACTTGACACTAATTCATGCGCTGTGAGCTGTTAAATGATGGATGTGGAATTCACAGGCCAAATACACAAATTCTCAAAGGCCTATGTATGTTATATTCAAAGGGATGGCTTGACTGCTAATACCAATGTAACTGTATGTTGAATAGAAAACAAAACAACCATTTGTAATCAATTTAATCACATTAGACTCCAAATCTTACAAGCAATAAAAACAAACTACTGAGATAAATATCCACAGGGTGTCATGAAATTAAACATGAATTACACATGAAACACACATTTATTTTTTAAGCTGGCCTAGATTGATACATATTTAGAACCTTGATTATGAAGAAAATCACAATATTTTATAACCTTTTCCTTAATATACACCTTAATTTTGAATTTCTAATGAAGGTCTGTGACATCATCACTTTGTCGACTTAATCAGGTCTCTCCCTGATTTGATTGTATCTGGAAACTGGCACACTTAAAATTTCCAGTGCTTCTGTAAAAGCAAATGATGGCAATCCCATTACATCAGCAATTACTATGGAGAATTTAATCCCCCCATGATTATCTCCCCTCAGTAAAAGAAGGAAAATAGGGCATGAGGTTATTACACAAACAACAGCTGAACAACTCTGTTTAATATTTCTCTGAAAGCCAGTCATTAACAGTTTGTCATAGGGATCAATACCAGACAGACTGCCCTGGACCAGTTTCAACAGTTTATTTCAAAAGGCATGAAAAATATCTTGATCCTCATGAATTCCCCATAAGGAGTAATGTGAAATTAATGTGGAGCATTCAAAAATTATGAAATTGGTTTACAAATGCATGTTTATTTGGGAGAGTACATGCAGCATCTAAGGATTTACTGGTAGCTTTTGTTTGTTGAATCAACAGAGCAGGAAAGAAACACGCCTAACTTGGACAGAAAAAAACATTTGGATGCTTTTTCAAAATGTACTCTAAATTCCCTCTCCTGTCCCTTGATTAACGGTGCCGTAGATTTAGGTTTCATTTCATTTAAAGCCCCTGACCTTGTGGCCCTAAACCATCACAATCTTTTTTTTTTCCTTCCTGCGATCGTGCCTGTCTTTGTGTCTGCTTGTCATTCACCGGTGAGCGCTATGAGGGCTGACTCACGAGATGCACACAGCCGAGAGCAACTCTGGTCCCCGCGGCACAGCTCTACCTCCGACTCAGTACCCTTTTACACAAGACCCCTTGTACAGTAGTTTCCATTTAATCAGAACCATCCTTTTTTGTCTTAATACAACACAAATGAACAACCCCTGTACACCACTCTGTGTTTTAAAGGTCTGGGAATAATAAGCCATGAACAGAACTGGAAAATGCAAAATGAAGAAAAAAGTCAGAAGATGGAATATAAATCAGTAAAACAATTTCCTCTCACAGTGACAAATGTCTCATCAAACCTTTACACCAAAGAACCAAATCAAGACAATGCAACATTTACTCCCAGACACAAATTCATTTTCAGCTGGAAACTACAGTACTTCATCAACATACATAACATTAGGCAATGCCTTAGGAAGACTGCTTTAAAGCCATCTAAAAGTCACCATTTTTCTAAAACAGCTGCAACCACAGGAAAGACTGGGCTTGGGCGTTGGGTTTGTTTGCTTTTTAAACTACAAAAAAGAAAAAAAAATGTCAGCCATGTTGTAGAAGCTTTAATATCCCCTCCTTATTATGGTACTGGGGACATTTGCATGTCAAGCCCAAGCTCCAGGGCCAATGAAAATAAAGCTGAGAAAATGGAGAAAAATACATAGAAAAAGGACGAAGAAGCACAGGAAAAACTCTTACCTCTTTTTTTGTCCCTCCACTTTGCAGAATTCCAGAAAACCGTCTGGGTCTCCTCTTTAACAAATCCTAAAGGGCAGCCATCTTGGTTCCTTCTGTTCTTCTGTGAAACAGACAATCCTCCACATCAATATTCATGGAGCAGTCTGACGTCTGCTCTCAGCACCAGAAGGAGAAGCCTGGTGTCGCTGTTGGTCTCTCTCAGCTACACATGTAGTTCACAGAACGCAGCGGCACGCAGCGGCCACTTGTGCGTGTTTGTGTCAAGGCAGCCAGCCTGCTTTGCTGGCAAGCCCAAGTAAATCGTAAATCACTTTCCTCCCGAGTCCTTCCTACACAAAGGGCAGGTTTTTTTTTTTTCCTTTTTCTTTTTTTTTTGTACACACAATAGTGCACACTATGGTGGCTGCCCTGAAGCACTGGAGTGGATCACACGGGGCATGGCTCTGCTGTTCAGTCCAGACCTCACTGCTGCTCTGGGCTGTCTGCGTAGGCAAGCCGGCTTATCTCAGAGCACAGCCGTGCAGACCCATCTGACAGGAAGACGCTGGAGAGAAAAATCTGCAATGCTTGTGTGTTTCTTTTTCTTCCAAATTTCCTTGTTCCCCTTGTCTTGTTCTTTCCTCTAACGGACCTGTTTAGAACAGTCCCTCCTCAACTCCAGGCGCTCCAGCCAGTGACTTCAGTTGAAAGTTGTTCCCCCCCTCACACTTGCAGTGAGCTCCTATTCGGGCGCTCACAGCCCGGCGGCTTGATTTCAGAGGTGAAGGAAAGCAGCAGCCCAACATTTGAAACTCTGCAGAGCCAGCGAGCTTCTCTCTCTACTCTCTATAAGGCCCACCTCCTGCCAACAGAGCCCACGTGGGCCAGGAACGAGGGGGTCTAAAAAGACAAATTCAACACTGTTCAGCTGATATTTTCAGTGTGTTCACAGTGTACACTGTAATACCAGAACTGTGATCATTTTTTATACAGCAACACAAGTGTTTATGCATGTGGAAAATGTTGTATACTATCTTGTTGTGTCCTTTTGCTGAGTCTCTGAGGGTTTTTTTAAGAGGCTCTGGTGGACAAAAAGCATACACAGAAATCCATTGTTTACAATATAAAAAAAGTCCTTAAACCTCTGTTTTTTTCAAACTAGTGAAATATTAAAATAGAAAATTCACTGCCTTTTGTTTTCTTTTTATCTGCCCAGTAGTTAAAGATATGAATCATACCACTGAACTGTGAGACTATCTTGAATAAGGACTGAGTGCAAGAGCACCCCTGATTAAAGGCTGCGCATGTGTTTAAGATGACACATTCATTTCCTGCCTGGTATTAATTTTGAAAGACACAACCTATTGCATCATAACGAGTGGGAAGATGCTGGGTTTTCCCCTCGTCCTAATGTGAAATGCCTTCTTTACCCACCAGACCAAATCTAAATACCATAAACAATTTTTTTTCATTAAACATGTTTTCAGATACCATACATTCTGCCCAGGGTGAATAAATGATTTCATTTATAAATAAATGAACTAATATCCTTTTCACATGATTTGAGTCTCTCACCTTTTTTGTTCTGTACTGATGTAACAGGTGGTTCTTGTCTAAAAGTAATCTGCTTTTGGCACCAGTCCAGTTTTCAAGGAGAGCCCCCCCCCCCCCCAATACATACATACACACACACACACACAACCCCCCTACCCCACCTCCCCTATTGGCCCTGACCGACAGCACTGACATTTGTTGACTCAATAGTTTCAGGCTTGAGGCAGAAAAGGAGATTTGTTTTTACATGGGTGGGGGAGGGGAGTTGGAGGCAGAGTAACCACTTCTCTCAGATATCTTTGTCTACTTTCTGTCTCAAGTCAGAAAGCAGGCCACTCACCACATGGTTAAGCTATTGTTGTGGAGGTGGGTGTGCAAAATACAATACTTTTTGCTTTTCCTTCCTTTAAAACACAATACTTATAATTAAACATTTACTCTGGCCTTTCTAGAGTTACTCAGGGTAAAACCTACATTCTGTAAATGTACTTATTATGAATGGACACAGTATATATTGCTTATTGTGACTTTTTCAGTCAAATTTCACAAATCTTCAGCTTTCTGCTAATGCAATATCAAAGCATCAAACATACAGTTTTGGATTTAGTAAGGTGACAAATGGTTCACATTTAAAGAGCTCATTGGTGTGTTTAAAAGTCATTTTTGCTGGAATTTTTAAATTACTCTCATGGAAAGTGTTTTTATGTGCTTTTCATTTATTAATGGTTCCCCTGTTTCTTTAATCAAATTTGCTGTTATTTTTATTTTTCCTTTTCATAGATCAACTGTAGTTAGCATTTTCAGTTGGTCCACTGGCAAACAAATCTCAGCTAACACATTTCTCCTTCACTTCTGAGGGCAATGTAATCACAGCGAAGCAAACGTTAAATGGAGGATAGGCGTATTTCCACTGATGTCACCAAAGCGACTTTGCAGGCACCTCAAAAACCACCAGAGGGGCCACAGTGGCACAGTGGCAAACAGACACTTGCAGGCAAAACCCAACCTACCCCAATGGAATGACGCCAGTTGTGTTCCACCACTGCAGACACCCAGTCTTTGTTGGCGAATGACATGGCCTGAACCCTTAACTGGCTGAGCAGGGCTGAAATTCTGAGCAAGATGTAACCGGATCTACAGAGTAATATTCTTCTCTTTGGCTGCTACTCTGATAACCCATGTACTTCGGGTGGTATGATTATGATGATGCCCATGTCCCACTAAAATGAGTTCACTGTGCATTGTGTACCTGTGTATTTGAGTGCGGATCTCTGGTTTAATGCAGTGGCCCTCCTGTGCCCAGCCTTAAAATGGCGCCTTCTCCCAATATTTGCACAATAACTTGTGTTCTGCTGGAGTTTTTATGTTATTTTACACATTCGTTTCTTTTTAGGATGTTATCAGCTGAGGTGGAAGGTAGAGCTTCTTGGCAGACTTGAAACACAGATGGCAGTCTGTGGAGGCAGGAAGAGAATAACACAGTTTTCTACTTTACCATTTCCTAATCTGACTAATGCCACTGCCATTATAAAACAGCAAAATACAGAGCCAAATTGCCCACACAGAAGACAGATAGTCAAGGCAAGTATGCTTAAAATCTGCAAAATTGTCAAAATAGCATAAGACATGGATGTGAAAATGGATACGATATTACAGATGAAAGCCTGCATGGCATTGTTCTTCTGTAAAAAGCTCCTTTTATACGGGCCTTCTATGTCTTTTTCCAGCACTCTCTTCATTTTGTGGACAGTTTTGAAACATCAAGAAAATCTGGATCTGCTCAGTGAACACTGAAATCTAAATGACTGCACATGCACAGCAACTGGAGCCCGAGACAGTCTGCTCCGTGACAAGATAAGACACAACTTGAGAAACATCACTACGGCACTTTAACAATGTGGTTTTCTGTTCATCAGCCACAGTCTCACATGCAGCGTCTTTGATTTCCCTCCAAACCAGCTCTTCCTACATTCAAGAAAATTAGACTTAATTATTAAATTATACAAACAACTCATTCAGTCCCATACCCTATGTACCATTCCCTTGAACGCTGTGTTCTCATCAGCTCTTGTCTCTGTTATCTTTGCTGATGTGCATACTGATACACATATTTGCCATTAGTGACTGAGCAAGCTTGTGCTTTCCTGCTGGGCTTGCCTAGTAGCAAGTTTGCACTCTTCCAACTCCGTCCTGACACGATGGAGGAGGCGTGTGAAAACCAGCAGAAGTTGTGTATGGATGAGGTGCCAATTCACATACAGTGAAACAAACTTGCCCTGATTTTCAGCTGATTTGGGGCTTTGCAATGACGCCAACGCTCTGATGGAGCAGGTGGTGTGTTAATAAACAGACAACTGTAGTAGCAGCATCCATTAAATGTCATCACTATCAAAAGGAGAAGCAAAAGGAACAATCAAAAATAGCAAATAGACTTTGCTGGAAATAAAGAGAAGGCTACAGTAGCATCATAGTGGAGCAACCACAGTGCCTACGAGCATGTAAAATAGCCCACTGCTCAAAGAGAGCAGTTCACTAAGATCACTAAGCATAATTTAAATCACTTACTTTCTGCTTCATCCTAGCAAAAAAATCTTGATAATGTGGTTAACATAAAAAACTTAGTATAGTGAGATTTATTATTGAATGTTAAACTATGCTTAGTCTCCTCAGGATGAACAGTCACATTTTATTCACACATTTATCTTATTAGTTAGCTCCATAAACAGAAGTGATGGGCACTCTTTAAAATACCTTTTAAAAACAGTGATGAACAATTTCCCCAGAATTAAATTAAACTACATTATGCACAGCACTCTCAGTGAGCACTGCTTAATGCTGTGTCAGACTTCCTGCTTCCTGATTTGAAACGGACACTGATGGCATACTTGTATCATGCAGCACTACACATCCACTCCTCCATTTGACACTGAACTCCAATTACATGTGTAGAAACACTGCTGGAAAAAGGACCCTTTATTTGTATGAAAAGCTAAGGCTACCACAAGCTGTAACAATTCTAAATGTTATCATTTATATTTGTATTTGATGGTGAGCGAGTATAGGAATGCATAGCATCTATTTGCCATATTAATGATAGCAGGTCTCTGTCAATTAGCTTCATTTCAAACCATGCCATAGTCATTGTGTGCATGTGTGGAATGTGTGGGTAGAGGCCATCCATTGGTAATGAGCCATGCTTGTGTAATTTGTCTGTGATTAAATACAGGTGTGTGGCTGCAGTTGGGTAGAGCTGTTACTTGAGTAGAGCAACTGAGGTTGGCTGTGGTTCTGGTGTAGATTTGGCTCCTGGTTTGCTGAGCTTTTTAACACTGGGTACTGTTTTGGAAATAGTTTTAAGAATGTTGTATTGCCAGCAACCTGACAGACACCAGAATTGCATGGTGTATAATAAGTTTACAAGTAGCTGAATTTCCTCTACAGCCTCCTTGTTGCACAAGATGACAATTAGAGCAAGCAGGCTTTAAAGACGCTTAAGAGATGCTATAAATGGCAGATCATTTATATTCAATCTTCACACCTCATTTGGAAAGTAAAGGAAGCCCATTGCTAGAGGCTATTGGGGAACAGACACTCTTGTCACCAAAGAGCATTCACACCTTTTCTTGAACTCCCAGCATCAGTGAGGATAAAACTAACAGTCTGTCTGAGGTGCTGTTCAAGTCAACCTCTCCAGTTCTTCTACTTATGTACTTGCTTTACAAATTAAGAAGTGTATACCCCTATGGATTTTAAGGCCACAGTCATGGAAGCTACGGAGACTGGGTTAGACATATCCACAGTTAACCTGCTGCTGCTCTAACTGCTCTACAATGACACCAGTTCACTTTCCTTCTATCATTCATACTGCATGTATAACTATGGAGCTATTGCTTGCTGTAATCTGTAATGGCTGGCTCTGAAAGTAGGCCAGCACTCTTCCTTTGCTTTACTGTGGGCTTGTGGATTCGTATGGATGACTAGCTACACTGGAGAGTGTGATATGTGTTGTAGGATGTGATCATGTGATAAAGCTTAGTGATCTAACTGTCCATAGCCTGGGACTGTGATCATCACCACATGACTTTTACTTTGTCATCCTTCAACAAACATTGGCATGGCCTGTGATTCCATTTTATGAGTTTAAAGGGATGTTTGTACTGTATTCAGGGCTATTACACACCACTTTGTATTTATGGATGATTTTTATATTTATTTCAGATATATAGCAGATGTCCCTAATAATTTAAAAATGTACCATGCTTATTGAGACAAATCTGTCACCAGATGTCAGTTGTGTAAAAGTACAAGTCACAGATGTGCTCGTTGAATTTTGGTCAAAATTTACTGTCATTATTATATAATAAGACAGTTCTGTGTCATCTTAAAAATTTAGCTTAAGTGTAACACTTTCAATGTCCGTACACACATTAAAACTGCATGCCAAAGAAAGACGGCTTGCAAGTTAAGCAGAGCTTCTCATTGCCCTGAGCAGCAGGGATAACCGCAGAATGACTGGCAGCAGTAGTAGAATCCTCTGTGCCTAATGACCTGATGCATCTGCGCCCCTCCATGTCCCTGCTAACTCCAGAGCTGTCACCTCTCACTCCACCCCTACAGTCAACTCAACCTCACACACACACACACATATTCAGCTCTGGCGTTAAAAAGGATCACTGTCACCCTCTGCAACAACTTGGGTCACACTGTGCGCTTAGGGAACGAGATCTGCTCTAACAAGGAATCACCCAGCCCTGTAGTTATTGCTCACATAATGGTGGGAGGCAGGTTGTCTCCACTTGTCTTACTTGACCTAATTACTGAAACCACTTCAGTAGAGCAAATGGGGGTGGTGAATGGGAGGAGCAGCGAAGCCAGTCAAATGGGTTAGAAGTGGGTTACAGTTTGCAATACTAATACCAGACTGCTTGTGACTATACCTTTATGATAGATACGATTTCTATATTGTATTCCATACAAAAATCTTGCACGGTAAAAACTTCCTATTGGTGTGGAGATTCTGTAAGTGTAATAAACTGAATTATGTCATACAAAATTGGTGGTCACTCCCCTTTGAAATGATTGCAGTCAGTAGATGGTTATATATTGCATGCACATGCTAATCAACGTACCTTTTTCTTTGTTTCCCCCTCTGAATCTATGATGATTCATTTGATTGACATCTGATCTGTTGATTGGCTTCTGCCCTCTCTGTGGGTCTGCACGTGAATTGTGACAGCATTGGTTTGAACATGTTCTGTGGAGTCCAGCTGTTTTCCATCTGTTCATGAACAGTCCCTACATTCAGACCTCCTATGCATTCATCTCTTTGTAGACATCTACAGCCATATAATTTAGAAAAATGAATAAATGAATATGTAAAAACACTGAGGATATATGAAAGCAATGTTGAACTCTTTCATGTGCATTATTCTGAACCATGTGCTAAACACATTATAGCAGCACTACCTCTATGTCACGTTTTAAAAATAAATGTAAAATAAATACTATTTTTTAAAAAAATAAATGTACATATTAAGAGTTGAGACTATTGAGTGGAGAGACATTCAAACAGTTAAAATACAAAACATAGATACATAACATAAGATACAAAACATTTTCACATATGCATGAAAAAATATATGCAAAAACACTTTCAAATTTAAGGCCCCATGCAAAATTAAGTTGTATGTAATTTCCATACAATAATGTTTTACTTATTGTTGGTTGCATTATATTAATGGATCCTACTGTGTAAAGAAATGTTTTTTGACATGGTATTTTCTCTTTAAGTTATGGGGCATGCAGGAAGAAGACGTTTCTTATATTTTATATTTCTTCTTATATTCAATGTATGAAATGCCATTTTCCTCACTGCCAATATATTTTATCAAAGTTGTTCTCAAAAGATTTTGCATGGAAAGACTGTATTTATTGGTTGAATTGTTCATCCGCAGTCTAAAAATAGTTCAGAATGATTAAGAACAATTTCAGAACAATTGGCATATCATTGTTGTTTTTGTTGATTTCTTTCTCAGAGAGGATTGTCTTGAACAGATTTGCTTCATCACGATCAGAACTTCTGAATGTTCTCAGTCAGATGAAGGAATGGCATATGTCGAGAGTGATATCCACATTCTGGAGAGTTATACATTGTTAAAGAGCCAGTAAACTTAACTAAGCAGTTATTCCTCAAAATTCCAGTGAGACATTTTTGGGGGAAAAAAAAGTCAAAAGGCCCATGTTCTTGCAGAAACCTGTACACTGCCAAGGCCGACACACAAAATGAGTAAATATATAATTCCCTTCAATTTTAAGTCAAACTGCTACATTGACACAAGATGAACTGTCACTATCTAGAACAATTAAAATTCATAAATTCTTTGAAGATGATAAAATGATACACATGCAATAGCAGTTTGCAATTTCTTGCATTTGTACTATATAGATATGATAAATATGACACTGTGAGAGGTCTGAAATCCATGTGGTGGTCTCCATTTGTGATTGCTGGAAATAAGAAATGGACACTAACAGAGACTCACTGTCTGCAGACAGTTGGTACACAGTACCAGACAGCCAGATCTCCACTCAACAGCTCCATATGCTGTCCACACTTGTCTGTAATCCATTTCTTTCACATTTGTTCAGCAATGTTTAAACAATGAAGGGACGTGTTTCACATTATATTCAGAGTTTACTCAGTGAGAATCCCCAAGAATTCTTCTCTCCTCCTCCTAATACAGACTTGTTATGCTGTAGAAAAGCTTAAGACACTACTCGGTTGACACTACCACTGTAGACCTACTGCATTGACATTGTGTCATGTCAAAATGCTGATGTCAAAATGTTGAAATCAGTATCCTCTTGAATACTATTAATTCTTGAAACAGTAATTTGCAAGAATCTTTTTTTGTTGCTATGAAAATGTAGTGACAGCCCATAGTTTTGCATGCAGCAAATAATACCTCTCTAGAAGAAGAAGTCTGTATGACATCATTTGAGGCTGACGTCTTTGTTCTGGCTAGCTATGAAAAGCATAGCAAAGCACTTCAACAAGTGTCTCTGCCATGAAGGGCTTAAAACAAATGTTGTTTGTTGGACAAGATTGAAACAGTTGCTGAATGTGTTTCTGATTGTAAACGCACATCAGCAGCCTCGCCAACTGTACACGCCTGTTGAGGAGCAGACTTACAGAACAGCTGCATGTTCTTTGCAGACACCACTAACGTGAAATCACCCCATCACCTGCTAAGGCACAGCCTGAAACACTAGCAGCACACAGAAGACATACACATATCCTGTGTTTTCCAGGTGCCGTGTAGAAATACATATTACTGATAGAAACAAAGAAGTCCTGACCCTTGTAAGATTGATTACCAAACAAATAAGAATATTTGAATTAAAATGTCTGTGTGTTTTGTGTTTTGTATGAGTCAACCTTTCACAGCATCCATGAAATTTTCTAACACTAAATGTATGGCTGTAGGTCATACTTGAACAGTCCTACACAACAATGTGCAACATGACAGAAGATACTCATAGCATACCATAGGATGCACATCAGTATAAATTCGCAAAAAATAATAATAACAACTCCATCAAAAGCAAATTAATCAAAATGCACAATGTTTGTTGGACACCCAAAATAAATAAATCTAAGACGGATGTAGTACTACACCTGTGTAATGTTTTTACCATCCACATGACACAACCAGAGATATAATTTGCTCACATTAGGTCCCCTGTTAGGAAACTACTGTTATTTTCATTAGCAGGGTTCTGACTTCATGGGATGGCATCACCACTAGCACATTGTACCTTCCTGCTTGCCCTAGCTCAGCTTCATTTGAACCAACCTTTGAATTTTCTATCCATGCTTATAGCATTAAGGATCTAATGTATAATATTACTATGTACACTTGGTAACTGAAGGTTAATTTGGAGAAAGCTGAATGGTGTCAGTGATGTTTATGCCAGCATCAGAGATAACAGTATCGTGTCCTTGGTTTTGGCCATCAGACATCTGTGGCAGCCACCATGAAATACTTTGAATGCATTCGAATTATTCATTGAGCTGCTGAGCTGCGGAGTCTCCTGTAGAGTGAGGTAGAACATTTTGAAAGATGTGAATAATGCACAAGAACATATGCGCCCACAGACACGTGCGTGCACATACCAGTCATGTTAAGCTGAAGACCACCAAAAGAATTCCTTATAAATGTTCTTTCATTTGAAAAAAAAAATCAGTTTGAAAGCAATCACACACTTGCACCTAAAATGGACTGTATTTTTGTACCATGTTTTTAACACCAAAAAGGGAAATGACCAAACAGCGGTTAATTTGCGCTGTTTCTCACAGTCTGCTTCATTAAGACATCAACGCAACTGCAGATTTTATCATGTGAATGTCAACTACGATACTGGACTCGTTTTAAATATCACCCCTAAGCGATTTTTATGCAAATTTAATGGGCTCAGACTTCCTCAAGGCTGGCAGAGGTCTCATTAGATGTCTAATTGGAAGGGCTGGAGAAAGTCAAAACAATGGATGGGGTCATTAAATCCATAACTAAAGATGTCTGCTGCGTTGGGTTGCTCATGTATGCATGTGGCTGTGGCAATACTAATACCCAAAACACAGGATTTGACCAATATCATAATTAATTACATCAAGTTGAGTGTGCTTATCTGTCTCTGTTTTAAATCTGGCAGTGGTCCCAATTACATTCTAATTGCTGCTGTTCTTAACAGCACCAGGTAAGGTAATTTGATGGGGGATGAGCACATTTCATTTCAAGTTGGAGCTGCACATACCTATTAGCACTACTGTTTCTTTATGCTATGTTGTGTTTTTTCATGAGTCCAGGCTGTTATATGCTGTAGCAACATAAATGTGCACATAGCTGTACAGAAAGCTGGATTGCCATTTCTTAATTATTTCAAATTACATTCTGAAATGCAGTAAGAGCAGAGTCTAAAATGTCTTAAAAATATACAATAGTCTAAAAAAAAAGTCATGACATTGTGCTTTAATTGAATGTGAGTAAGTGAACAAGAATATATCTCTTTCTTTGACATCAATAGACACAATTCAAGCTTATCATTAGTGAAGCAACTTGATAGGTGTAGAGACAAAAATAAGTATGTTAAATTTTTGTGACCTGTAATTCAGCCAGCAGAGGGCTGTGTTTCCAATGTTTTTAATGAGACCTGAGTGTGAAATCACAAATGCTGCTTCTTAGAAATGGAAGTATTTTGACTGGGGACAGTTATATCATTTTTCCGGATTGGGAAAATATAGCCACACTCAAAACATGTAGGACTCTAATAACTGTTAGTGTTTGGTATTCCTCTTTATCAACTATGTGCTATATTTCAACAATTTCCAAGAGCATCATAATGAGCAATGCGTGGCAATGAAACGAACTATGTGAATCAGATCATTCATAAGAGAAGACGATAGTTGTTTCTTAGATGGAAACAAATCAGTGCCTTTATATTAAACATAAAATAAACTTTTCAGATTGAAACTTTGCTGGATTGCATAGTTTCTTTCCATTTGTTCTTCTCTTAAATCTAATACAGTACAGGTGGTTCCTGCTTTTGCAATAATGTTCCTGGAAACATTTCCCTGGATTGTCGGGAATAGATTCTTGTTTTCTCAAAGGTGCAATATTATAACCAGAGATTTAGTCAGTTTAGACAGTAGTCATAAGATTAATACTGTATAAACTTTTCTAGAATTAAATATACATACAAGTGGAGTCTAGTATTCAGTAGTGTGAAATGCAGTTTGATGGTCTGGGAATTACAATACATGGGGAACAGCAAGATGCAACTTTACAATCTTCAGGCAGGTGTTTATTCAGCTACAGGGTGAGTGGGGCAGAGTCACACACTCAAAGGATTAAATGAATCTTCCGTAGCTCCCTCTCACGATTTCACTGAACGAAACTAAAATAACAAAGACAACACAACAAACCCAAAGGCCCCTGAGGGGGGGGGAGAAAAGTGTTGGCTTACCCTGGTTGCTTTCCCTGGATCTTTTTTTTTTTTTTATACTCCCTCTCCAGCTTCTCTCACAGTGAATTAGTAATTGTGCCGTGAAACAGTTAATAGTGGCTTAATTATTTATTTATTTTAATAAATATTGCTAATGTGGATCGTTGTAAGCTGGGTCATTGTGAAATTGAGACTGCCTGTCTTTCATCCTACCTGCAGGTTATGGTACATATCATTAAATCAGTCAGGGATAATTGTTCACTGAATACCCAGAATACACTGCATAACAAGTAAGCAGTTGTGCTTTTTTTTTTTTTTTTTTTTAAACAATCGTCTCTTAGTCCTTCATGATACTTATGTGTGGGATACAAACAAAGTAGAAGTACAGTGTTCTTCCCTTGCACAGATGTCTAATGGCATACTCATGACAGATGTCTTTCAGAACCCACCCCTGTCTGCACTGTGGTACGACTGTTTTATTGTGCTATTCAATGCATGTCAGAAGCCATTGCACGTGCAGTGAAAGTGAAACAGAAATATGAAAAAAGGAAAAGATATTTGTTACACACCTCAGTATATCACTATAATCCTGTGGAGGATGGTACTGAGACAGCTCTGCGGGTGGTGTTCTGTATTTGAATTATTCGCTCTGCATCGTTATGTACCTTTTGAAGTTGTGCACAGATTTAGAGCACCCTCATGAGACAAAACCTTACAACTTAACTATGGTCCAGCTGAGTGACCATGGACATTTCTATGGTTGCATCACATAATGTGCAATCAATCTGTGACTTCAGTGATCCCCCCCACGAGCTACAGTATGTGGACCCAGCATTCTATAGAACTCAGTGTAAAGATCACCGCACTGTTCCACATACTAACCTCCTTCCGCAGATATTCATATTTACAAGTCTAGTACAGGTTAGTCACATCAATGAGAGGTGATAATAAATTAAGATAAACAAAACCAAAGCATATAATTCAGGAGAGGATATACATTAAAAAAACTATCACACTGCCCCATGAACATAATTGTTTTCCTTCTTAGCTGAAATCTCAGGTTAGCAAAACAGTTAATGGGTATCTCCCAAAATTTACATCACCATTAAAAACCCCTAACACAGCACAATTTCCCTTAATAACAAGTGTAAGCTTGGGATTTCCAGGAAAACTCTGCAAAGGCCCAGGATCAAATGAGGCTTCACTTTATCTTGCCTAGCATGTTTTTGATGAGTCAAATGGGGGCAATAATATATTCTTTTAATATTCTTTTAATAAAGAACTATGCTTTCATTGCCAGTAAACTGATTAAGAATGACAATAAGGAAATTAGTATAATTCAGATTTAAAAATTAGACCTCACTTTAAATCTGGTGTGAGTAAATCACTTGCAAGAGCAGTGGTTAGACAAAGTGCTACCTTGAGAGAGGTAAATGGAGCCATAAATCTCACATAACAAGCATCTTAAAAGACACAAATTCAACAGTTACAATGATTTTATTCACTATAGTAAATGGAGCCTGTTTCAAGTCTTTTTTTTTCAATGTGCGTTTTTCTATATTTTGTGCTGGCTTGTGTCACGCTAGGCTAATATTAGATGATTTTCCCTGACAAGGTGTGACTTTGTCTTTTATGTGCCACAATCTTTTGTCTTGATTTATAAAACAGTGTTTGACTAGGCTAATGCACAGTTTGAAAAGTTGTTATATATGTTGGGTGGCAGTGTAGCATAGTGGTATGGAGCAGGGCTTGTAATCAATGGTCTGCTGGTTCATTCCCCACTGGGGCACTGCTGCTCTACCCTTGGGCAAGGTACTTAACCCACACCTTTTTTAGCAAATATCTACCTGTGCAGATGGATAATATGTAAAAACTGTAACCTAAGTAAGTAAGACTCTGGATAAGAGCATCTACTAAATGATAATAATGTAACGTAATGAAAATCTGGAATCAAACCACAGCCTATGGAGAATTAGTGACATTTTTTATTCCAACTGTGTACTTTTACACATTTTTACATTCAAACTTTCCAAACCTAAATGGCATCCTTCTTAGGAAAATCTGTTTATGTCATTTCATGAAACGTGTTTGAAGACATACCTCAAAATAGGAGACAACAAGGTCAAATATTATAGAGCTTCCCATCAAGCTATTTTCTGAAATGCAATACAAAATGATTTTGACTGACATTCACAAAGTAAACAAATACACAGTACAGTAGATTATGTACTTTCAAGTAAGCAATCTCTGGGGATGCCTCATGGTAATGGAGCTCACTGTTAGTACAGCCATGTGCATAAAAAAGCTGCCTGCCCTTCCTCCAGAGCACTGTTGTCCACTCCCGATCCTAGAGATCCATGGTCTGAAGGGTTATAGAAATGCCTCTCAATCAGAGGCCGACTGAACCCTGCAACAAGAGGTGATCTGAGCTCCTACCCAAACAATAGCACGGGCGGGTTTTAAGACATGCTTTGGAAAGGAAAAAAAGAGCCCTGAATCTTCATTGGGCATCCATGTTCCAGTAGAGATGCCTGCAATAAAAAGCACCCCAAGAAAGGTGTCCAATACGAACAAAAAGAAATGGCCTTGATTCGTTCTAGTATGAGGGAATAACTGCCCATTTTTCAAGACAAATAATGTTCCATAGCAAAGGGTATGAATCAACAAGGTCCCTTCCAATTAGGAAGCAGACAGCACCAGTCCGCTCTTGATGAGCATAGCCGGGAAATGCAAACTGAACAAGAAATTGGAGTATTTAATACCTGCTTAGGAAAATTACAAATCAATTTTTGGAGGAAATGGCTTGCGGAAAGATGAATCGATTTTCAATTCACAGAGTTATCATGGCCCTGTTAATAGAGACTCAATTAATTCATTCAAAAACAAATTAAAGCTGGTGTTAGTTTCCACTTCAAGTTCTTAAAGAACATGAGTTTAGTGTTCACTGAAATTAACACAAATGTAAAAGAACAACCGGAAACGTGTCTTTGTTGCATTCAATATTTTATAAATGTTTATGACAATTAAATATTCATAAAACAACAGATATTTTTTAATATATGATATAAAGTGCACTTCATGATGGTCATTGGTAGATACATACATGTGCGTTCTGTTCCCCATGGTAAATGTTTAAAACACACTGGCTTGGAACCAACAAGCTCTCTTTTAGAAGGAAACTGTCACTCCCTGAAAAGACCAACTCTCTTTTTCTAGTGTCTTTACAGTAACTAAACTCTTTTTTACATATGAGAAGTATAAGGTGCATTGCTCTTTCTTATGCATATTCAAACTCTCTTAACACTATTTTCCATGTTCTTGTAATGTTGTAAGGAAGCCCTCTGTTTGCCAAAATGCACATTTTATTTTATAAGTTTGATTATGTCTGAAAGGTAACTGAGCAATGAGAAGGTGTAAAATGCTCTGAGAACATGGAAACAGTGCAAGGCTGTAGATGCCTGCAGAAGAACTGAGATCAGGTGGCTTGGAGTAATCTATCCTTGCCACCAAGACTCACACATGCTTGCATTTCATGACCTTACTCCTTTACGATCTTATTTCCATTGGCTGGCCACACTTTCATTTGGGGTTATGAATAACTTTGAGCTCAATTAAAATTCATTGAGATGAGGGGAAAAAAAGGAGGGAAAAGTGTACATGGTCAGGAACAAAGAGTCCAATTCGGGCCAGGTCTTAAGATGCAAACTCAGGCAACTTGCCAAGGAGGATAAGACCACCAAGGGAGAGATGGACACTTTCAAAACAGAATGATTTTCTGTCACTAAGGCTTTAACAGATTTGAATGTGCACATGTATAGGGTCTGCAGATACCGCAGTGCATTAATCTGGTCAACATATTCACTATTCACTTTTGACTCTCATTTTCTTCCAACATGGCAGATTTACAGCCTAATATGAGCTAATATTAACTGTAGGTTATTGAAAAATTAAAATAACATATTGCTTCGTTTCTATGCTGCCTTTTTCACAGCCCTACAGACATAGAAAGTCTATACCTTTACACTGTCCACGTGCTAGCAGACAAAAGAGCATATAAATTGCATGGTCAGAGCTGTCAAGGTTAGCTGGCCTTAGATTTACAGTCAAAATGAGTGAGATTTTAGGTCATTGAATGGGATTTGTCCAGCAATCATCTGTGTCACCCCTTAGCTTGGTTAGCTCATTATATGATGAGCAAAAGGACTATGTGAAAATCAATAAAGACTTATTTCACTGGTTTGTCAGATCTTGAAATGTACATGTCTTGACACAAAACTGTTGTAAAATAAATAATTCCAAAACCAATCCAAAGCCTTGGGACTTGGGAAGTATATAACTGTTTTGCATCTCTGCAATTATGAAAGGGGAATAATTCCGATATTACAAGATGCAGAATTTCAGTTTGTAGCAACACAGTTTTACAGTCGGCAGAAAGGGAATCTGTAGATGTTAATATGTTTCCATATTCAAAAAATGACTGGGAAATACAAATATGGCCAGCCCACCAATAACCTGCCCAAGGAGGAGAGTGAAAGATACAGTATCTGGAAGTCTGAGGTCTCAAGAGGTCTGAGAAGGTATATGGAACTTCATTAATCTAATGTAGATTCTTGTGGGAAAGCCTGAAACTAACATACCTATCAAACATGCACAATGACACAAAGCTGTGCTGTTACCTTCAATAAACCTGCTTGATATGACTGACAATGTAATGTACAGAACCTAGTGATAGTGGGAGTCACATCTGACGTGTGAAAAATGACAGGTCTATGCAGAGCCCCAATAATCCATCAGTTCCAACTGACTGTAACAGTTTAACCCATATATTTATTTTCTCCTCAACCTGTGGCCTTTGCAAGCTGAAGACAGATTTAAGCAAATGTGACATCAGCACCTTCAGAAAATTATGTCAGAATACCGAATGGCTATACTCAGTGAATGGCAGAGCTGTCCCAACGGCCAACCCCCTGGAGGACAAGTGGCAATGTGAAGAAGAACTAGATCATCTGGGTATATTGACTGCTTCTGTGCGATGACTTTGTTATATGAAGGTTGTTTCCTTGGTTTTGACTTTCAAATTTACATTTGACCCTTTTTTCCTCATACAGTCTATTCATACTACTAGACATTTCATTGTATTGCATATTTATGCACTCATTGTACTTATGATGACTCCTCAATTTCCACTTATTTCATGTTAGCTGTATCAGTCGAAACAGAAGTTTTTTTTTTTTTTTTTTTCCCCCTATAATGCACTATGTGAACCACTGTGTGGCAAGCCGTCCATTAAAGCTTTTCTGAAGTAAAACTGATTGATTCACAGGCAGGTCATTATTGTGGAAGGTAATCTACAAAAAGGAAGAATAGAAGGAAGGACATACAGGATCCCTGAGTGACTAGAATACTCTAGGATTTTATGAGTGGTCTTATAGTTGAATGATATTATCACTTCATTTTTAGTGTAGACTATGGCAAACAGCAGTGTATACAGCACTATGGAACAGCAAGAATTACAGCAGGTGGTCAGAAAGTATTTAAAGGACTACCATGACAGAATATGGCTTCCATTTGGACCATAATTTTTTTTTTAATGAAAAAAGGGCACGACACTACCAGAAAAAAGACAATGTCTATTTGTGTATTTGTGAACTTCATAACTGCATGCATGTACAACTTACAGCAAACCACAACTGGCACTCCTGACAGTTTGTGATGATTGAAAATCTGGAACTGATTGTTCTGTAAGGAACTTCACCTAATTCCTTGTCTCACGGTGCCCCTGCCATGTAAAGTACAGCAGTATAACAGTTTTCTAGATAATAACAATAATGACTGAATGCTATAAATATATTTACACTAATGGAAACAGCTACAAACCTAAGCCTGTTGTTGTGTGTATATTCTGATGGCGCATGACTCTAAGTGAAACACATTTTTTTCATTAATTTACATTAAAGAGTGGACAATCGTCATGTTTATGTAATCACATTATTCCAGTTTATACACATTTTTTTCGTGTTCTTAAAACTATTTCAGACACGCACGCATAGACGTATTGTCAATTATCTCTCTGACGTCAGTCGAAAAATTTCAGCTAATGCTGAGTCTCCGCGGTCGTGCATTCAGGTCTCTAATTATGGCTGCCTTTCTCCGGGAAAAAAATGCACCACCGTGGTCGGAGCATTTTATCTTAATCACTGTGCGCCTGGATTGTAATTAATTTGACAAGTTTTCAATGAACCAAGAAATCCATATTAGGAAACGTATCCTCGGATATTATAAGCGTCTCTAAATGCTGCTTCGTGTCAGAATGTGGGGAAAAAATAGAAAGGGGGAGAGAGAAAGGTTAAGACGCGAAGACGCAGCTTCCCACAGCTATTTCCCAAAAGAGAGCCCGAAGCCATCCCCCCTCCCAGTGCTCCTCATGTTTCTATAGTAATTTCCAGCCAATGATCAGTAGGTGTCCACATCCCAGCTTCCTCACCTCAGCACCAATCAGCCACACACAGCGACAGGAGACGCGGACCGAGCTAACACTCGGCTGCTACACAATACACCCTGGACCTAGAGGAAACACCTAACCTTGCGTAACATACTCGGCTCCGAGGTACACGGCTTATCCTTGTCGTTTACCCTCTTTAATTTCTGTACTTCTTTCTTACTTCACTGTGTGTACAGGCGTCAATAAAATGAGCCTTTTGTTTTGAGCGCTTACGTTGTTCCTTCCGAGATCTTGCGTTCTTTTCCCCCTCTCCGTCGTGCAGTGATGTGCTGCTCTATATTCGCAGACTGGTAGCGTCTGGAATCTCTTTTTCGTCAGGAAACTGGTAGGTGATGCTCTTCCATTTTCCTCCCCCACATATTATATTTGCATGCTTTCTCACAACGCGGTGTTACGTTGGTTAGTGCTGGTGCCAAGTGATTCATGCGAAGGCGGATTAATGTGTTTTAATTGCACCGTCCGGTACCCTCCTCCGATTCTCCAAGCATGACCTTTGATCCGAGTGTCTCCGACAGACCAGACAGGGAGTAATTAATGGCACCATGGTGCAGCGGCGCTAGGGCTCGTCAATGAATATCCAGTACTTTCCCCCGCTTACCAATCAGCGGATGTTTCTGTTTCACTAAACTTTGTTTCGAAATTGAAAATCAATCGTTGTGAATTAATTACCTTTGACTGTTCGTTTTTTTTAAAACTAAAGGAGACGGATTAATTAAGTAATAATAACACTTAATATGGTTTGTGCATAAATATTGTATTATGGGCTTCGTGATGTTTAATTGAAGACGTTATACATTTTCCTTTGTTAAATTATACACATGCATAAGGTTTCTCGTTTTTTTGTCTAGTTTTGTCATACAAAAATAAAACTGAATGTGCTTCAGATGGACTAAATAAAGAGGGCCCTGCTAATTGTTAATGCATTACAAGTGAGAAAAGTATGTAATAATTATATCTTGTTTTTAACTTGATTTTTATAGCACTTAGTTCAATTAATTTTGGAAGCAGATCAATACATGACTACTCAGGACATATAAATAGTTTTTATTTTTATAATGCTTTTATAATATGGATATTTGCAAACACTGTTGAGGCCACAGGCTGAAGTGTGCATATTTGTAATTGATTTTCCAGCTTGTTGCTGTTTTACTCCTGAATTTTTCTGAGTGCTTTAGTGTTCCTGAAATGCATGGGGTTTGGCAATTAAAAAGAAAATCCAAGTGAAGGTAATGGATGTGTCTAATAGGCTTTTATCAATGGGAACAGAATCCAGATGGACTTGAGAGAGGAAATACAGTCCCCTAAGGCAGCTGACAATACACTTGCAGGGTCTTTGATTTCATTGGGTTTAAAGTCACTACCTATGGCTATCTTGCTGTCATTGAGTAAATGTAATAGGCCTGGGAATTAAAAGGATACTGGGTGCCATTATAAGTTTTTACAGAAGAGCATTTTAATTCTGACACATTTTGGCACATGGGTCTTCAGTCTTCAACTACAGTACAATGGACAGTGACATTTCTGTTTTATTTTTCTTCATAAAGGCCTTGTGTGCTTAACAGTAATATTGTGTATGTGGTATCACTTAAGGATTGAAATGCTTGGTTTGTTTTTGTCTTGAAATAGAATATTATACATCATGATGTTACTGAATTTCCACAAGCTATTGACAAGTGTTTGATTCAATTCAAAATAACATGCACTTCGAGGGGTTGACCTACTATTTGTATTTGTGATATTACATTTGTTAAAACTTATATTGACTAGAGGCCAAACTTCCCTTCAAAGTGCTGAATTCGTAACAGAAATAGTATGTTGCATTTCCGTCATGAAACTGTCTCCTCATGCATGCTGATGTTTGTTTCTTATTATAAAGACATTCTAGTGTGTCCCAACTATCATATATTTGTCACCAGACAGTGATCAGCTCTTTGAATCTGAAATCTCTTTCATTAGAAGTCCTGTCAGAAAATAATAAATGAAATGCCAGCAGACATATCGAAAAGGACTACTTTGCTTTTATTTTTTCAAAATAACTTGGTTGTGGAAATGTAATGGAATCAGGATGGTATTTTATACAAATGCTGGTTGTTTCTTGTTCTAGCATGAGAGACGATGACCTGGAGGATAAAGTCTTGTTTGTAACTGGCTTCAGCTCAACAAAGGCGAACACGACCCCAGACTTTCTTGTGAAACCTCAGAACAGTTCCGGCCATGTCAAATATAAACAATGCTCTTTGTGTTGAGAATGGACAGGGTGCTGACGTGTCTCTCTTGCAAAAGGATAACCTTCAGGTGGATTCAAGTGGATTAAACCAGGTTTTGGATTATAATGCGGAAATGGAGAGGTACAGGTCTTTTGCGAACTTTTACAAAACGAACGGGGCATTTCCACAGACTGCCAAGATTGCTCGCATAACAACGCCGATTTTTCCCAGCGCCAGAATCGGCGTGTCCCCTTGGAACTGTGATAATGCTATGCTCTGGGGAAGGAAATCAGCGGCAATAAACCCTAATAGGACCAGCATGCATAGAAATGAGTCCCAGAGGCCGGGGAAGCCTGGCGTGCCGCCAGAGACGTTGCAAATGGCAAATAATAATTTCCTCACTACCTTATCCCCTGAACACTGCAGACCTTTAGCAGGAGAATGCATGGACAAGCTGAAATGCGGCGCAGCTGAAGCAGAGATAATGAATCTCCCAGAACGCGTTGGAACTTTTTCCGCTATTCCGGCTTTAGGGGGCATCTCATTACCTCCCGGGGTCATCGTCATGACAGCCCTTCACTCCCCCGCAGCCTCGGCAGCCGTTACAGACAGTGCGTTTCAAATTGCCAATCTGGCAGACTGCCCACAGAATAATTCCTCGGCGTCCAGCGGAAACCCTGCGAAGAAGAAGAGGAAAAGGTGTGGGGTCTGTGCACCATGTAGGAGGCTAATCAACTGTGGAGTGTGCAGCAGTTGTCGGAACCGCAAAACTGGCCACCAGATCTGCAAATTTAGGAAATGTGAAGAGTTGAAGAAAAAGCCTGGTTCGTCACTCGAGGTGAGACGGGTTCTCTCTCTCTTTGTTATTGTTGCTGCACTCCAAAGCATTAACCTTTTCATTTAGTCACGTTTAAGCTCTTCAGCTTTTTTTTTTCTCCATGCCCACCCATGCCTGAACATCCTGGGCTTCTCAAATCTGCCTACCCACCTAGCCTAATTGGCAGTAATTAGGGGTGTTTGCGCGGAACACAAGCTGAGCTTGGCTCAGACACCCCTAATTGCTGCCAGTCAGGCTGGGGCTGGAATACATCCGAACAACCCCAGGCTTGGCTTGGCTCCAAGCTGAGCTGGGAAGTGGTTTTTTAGCAGTGAGCTATCCCTCTCTACACGTGATCATTTTAACCAATTATGTAAACTCACCTTGGATGGGCTAATCAATATCCCATATAAGTCCTCACCACAAGGCATAGAGTGATGCAGTGATCCCAGACGCATCTTCAGAACACTCCAAAGTTATGAGTGAAAAAAAAACGGTTTTCGTGGTGATGATTTAAGATGGACTGCATAGTGATGAGCCTGAGTTTTAAGTTCCATCTCCAATCACACTGCATCATAGACTGCACATCAACCCTAAGATGGTACCTTTTGCACTTACTTCAAAAACCAAGTGTTGCAGTTAATATAGGTCAGAATAGGAGTCTCCAAACAATAGGTTACTATTAATAATGGTGCAACATGTCTTGTAAAAAAATACAATAAAATTGCATTGTAAATAAAATGCATGCCAATATAGGTGGATTAATTGTATTTGTTAAATCATTTATTTAACTGCCCTCTCACAGATGATTTTCATATGCTTTTAATTGAGTTGTGCCTGGTCTGGCCATGTTACATTCAAACCTCTCCTGAATACATTTGACTGTGTGCCAAATGATATTTATTAATATTGTGCACCTTTGGTGGAATACTAATGGTGAGTTATGAAGACGCATCATACGTGTATTCTGCACAGGCCTTACTGAAACTACAGAGGGATCACATTCTCTTTAATTAGACCAACAGCACTCCAAAAGTACAAGATAGGATATATCATTTCAAACCAATATGTATCTAAAACTAATTAAACATACATTGCCTTATATTGTTGATAAATCAGAGCAATGTAGTGTGTTCTGAGTGGTTTTCCATGTCTTATTTTGTAGTTCTGAGTCTGTGTTCTCTTCAGTACAAAGAGATGAACATTATAAGTGATGCCAGTCCCTGTTCTAAATGTTCTGTGGGTATGTCAACATTTCTGTCATAAAGTATTTGGCTGCCATTTTTGCATGGTCAAAGGCAGTAGAATGCCTGATATCAAATTTAACTCTAAAACCATGTGTTGTGCTAAAAATGTATATAAAACATTGTGGATGAAAAACCAGGTCACATACTGACTGATGTGTGTTGTCCCTAACATTTTTCCCCACACATTATTTTTGCAGTAATTTATATACACAGAAGCCTCAGAGAAGAGCACAAGTAAGGTTGTGGACAGTCAAAGAGGTGTTGAGCTCCTCTTTATTAGACTACAAAGGTAAACGGGTAGACAATTTAATGTTGAATGTAACATAGTTTAATTCAGTTCAACATTAAATTTTATTTATTTATTTATTATTCCTCACTTTTCCAGTCAGGAAAGTGGGTCAGAAATGTACTTGCCCAAAGTGAATTTCTGTGCACCTGAATATAGCATAGTGTCATTACAGTACAGTGTAAAATGACTGTTGATAATTAGTTTGATTGAGGTGTGTTTGCTGCGTGATTTATTCTCGCCACGCAGAGATCCATTGGGCCTGTCCTGGGGTTAGCTCTGTTTCCTGTAATTGTACAAATTCTACTGAAGTCTTCACCTTTGTGGTTGATTTAAAATAGTTTTTGGTGTCAGATATCCTAATACATTCTACCCTCCTTGTCTTGTACAATCTGAAGTATCTAGAGAAAGGACTTTCTGTTTAATGTTTTGCCAAGGGAAGGCCTCCCACAGTCACCTGGGTAGCATTCACCTGGTGGGTAGTTTCCAAAGATCGCCATTATGCTTATAATAAAATATATGTTTGTGCTTATAGACTCAGTTTATGCAGTTAGCAAGCTTTCTATTTCATTATTTTGTGAAGATAACTTAATGATGACCTAGTGGGATCTGAGCTGCATTTTTGATAAAATTCTAACTTGGCAGTATGAAAACATGGCTACGTGGGCCTCCTAGTGTGTATGAAAACCATGCAACCTTGTTAGTCCGTTTAGCTAGAGAAATTTACGCAGCATTTGTGAAGAATATAGCTACAGTAGATTGTTAGCTAGATTCATTGACCTTAAATTGATGTGTACATTTTATTTTTGAGTGGCTATACATAAACTTGAATAGAATGAAATGAAAATGATGTCGGTAGCTAGCTACTTAGCAGAGGGTGAGTAGGGTTTGTTTGAGGTTAGAGGACCTAGCTTACTAACTTCAATTCATGTAATTTCACATATTATCTAATTTATCACTTCATATGAAATATGTAGTGTAAACATTGGCATTTTGCATCATATCCTGTGTTCTAAAATAGTCAATTAATAGCCTGCAGCCAGAGATGCTGTTATGTACTAGATGTCTTGTGTATTTTTATGCATGTAATTGAGTTCCATTCAACTAGCACAGACATCCAATAGGAAGAGAGAGAACATTTAGATTACCATTCACATGTTTTTGAGGTAGGGAGGTGGGATTAGTTTGGCCCAACAAGTGTAAAAATAGCTTTGGGACCAAGGACCAGCAGTAATGTGTTGTCCTGCATTTTTTAAATTCTGTGAGCCTTTGGCTACTCATACAGCTTAATTTTGTTTAGCCCCATCAAATGTCATTTTTGTTATTTTGTCATAGAATGTGCATTTTACTTTAATTTCAGAAAGGGGTCAAAGGTTATGGTGTCTTAAGACTTTTGGTGAATCACTACAGAAGGAATTTCCACAGGGAAATACAAGGATGTACAGAAGAGTCCAATGCTTTGAAAAGTGAATACAAGCCCTGCAAGTAGGGTAACTCTCTTTTGTGTAAACTTTACATAAATGTGTGCTAGTACTGGCTCAATAGTACAGGTTTCCACCAGTCCCAAATATTGTGTCGATAATGTGACTCAGGTGGAAATACACAGGAGTTAGATAATATATAACCGTGTAATGTTATGTATTTTCATATCTACTTCCATCAGACAGTTATTAATCAAATTTAAGTTTCAGATACACATGGAAAAGGTTGTATCTTGCATGAAAACATTTCTGTCATTTGGAAAGTAATGGTGAAAAGATTTTTTTTCTAAATGAATTATCCCCCAGCTGGGTCATTAGACAGCAAATTTGATGTTTCTCGCTTATCTCTTATGAGGCCAGTCCACTTTAAGCAGACAGTAAATACACATTGAATACACAGCAATTATAGAAATGTTCCAGCTGTATAAAGTTTTGGGATTAGTCCTGCATCAATGAATAGAGTTAGGTTTATTATATAATTCTAAGGCTAAATTTGTATAACCATCGAGGAGTTTTATACATAAAGGTAAGTTATTTATATAATATTACACCAGATACTGAGACCACATCTAAGACCACCATTCCAGACATGAAAATATATTAATATATTGTTGCTTTGGAGGCAATAGTCTGTTCGGGAAAAAGGATAGCCGATACAAATGCACACTGAAAAATCTGATTCATATAATGAAAAAGTTTTTAAGAAGGTCTAAAAAGACCAGATATAGTACCTATAGTGTAAGGGAAGTGTATGCACACTTTTCCCGAGGGATTTGCACACCACGTACACATGTGCGCACACAAACACAAGCTCAACAATCTTTGTATGCCCATGCATTCCTCCTGCCTTGGAAGATGTGATAACCCACTGGCAGCCATTCATGTTTGGCTGTCAGCGTTTCCACTGGGGAATAACCCTGAACTAATTATATCTTAAGTAGAAGCGGAAAAAATGCAAATCACAATTTTACTCACACCTCTGAAATGGGAGAGTCAATTTAGTCTAATACCCCCTTTAATTTAGCTCGCTTATATGGTACCTCAGAGGGCTACCCAGTATCACTGTTCTGCATGCCCCTCTCTTACAGACCCCATGAAGTAGATGTGATGTGGTAGAGGTGTAGCGTTTGCCATACCATTTTCAGAGATGGCAACCTTTCTCTGGTTGACCTGAAATTAATTGCAGAGAAACTCCAAAATGCCTGCAACATCATTTATCATTTGTTATTTTAGTATTATATTTAGCATTGTATGTAGTATGTTAAACTTGGGAAGTGATATAATGTGTTGTAACAATGGTGCATTCTATTAAATGGTAGTGCCTTGCACCTTAACACATTATCATTCTTTCACACCTTCATTCTTGGAAGGGAATAAATGAAAATGTGATGGATTTATTTTAGACTAAACTGGATTGCCATGTATTTTGCATATGTTACATTAATATGTTGGATAACTATGATAGTGAAATATTTTAACAACCCATGTTGAAAGGAGTAGGATTTACATAAGGTCAAGATTTTCTTAGCAATAGTGTGCTGTCTTGCTTGTGATAGTTGTAGCTAGTTAAACATCTCAGCTGCATATGTCAACCAAACAAATTATTACAACTGACTTCTTAGAATAAAAATTATTACAACTTCTCTATTCTTGCTCAGAATCTTAAATTCCAACATCATGTATACAGTTCTCATGTCTATAAGTGCATACTTGGTTTCTCTGAAGAGGAAAGGTGGAAAACATCTGGTCAGTTTAATGCATTGGGTGTATGTAGACACAAAATCACTCATTACTCAAACTCATACTTCCTTCTTCAGCTTAAACAGCTCACACATGGGGGGAACCATAATGTAGTGCAATTGTCTATAAGATTGAGAGAAGCCTTTGCATTATACCTCCATGGGTGTTGAGACTGTAGCATGTCAGGTTCATGTTACCCATATGAACATGACAGCTAGATTTGCTTACGTACACAGACACTTGTATAGTAAAAAATAATCCAGAGTAATGCACACTAAAGACAAAGAATATATGAAGATGGCATTGTATTTGTTTAAAAAAATATTATATATATGTGAAGTAGCAGTATGGTTTTTCTCTCTATTATAGCAAAATAAGCACTGCATTTCCTGCCTGCTCGAAGTACAGATGCCCTATTGACATGATCTGACCAAGGTGGTACTGACATTGTTGGCTGTTATAACATTGTGGAAGAAAAAGCAAATGCTTTCCATTGAACTGCAACATCCATAGAATCTCAATTAACAGATGTCGCAGCCTGTCAGTCCACTGTCACCTCAGAGAAAATGCCACTATATGGAGAAAGGTGTGCAAAATGTGTTCTTTTGTGTAATAATGAAAGGGTGAAATAATTGTGTGAACGGTAGGCCACTGGAAAACTGTATCATACAAAACGGAAGAAGAGAGGACCTTGAAGAAGTGGTAGCAGCCGTTCCATAATGAGGGATAGAGGGCCAAATAACACAAGCTAGATTGCATGTCACCAGTGAGATAAAGTGTGCTCAGAATAGATAAGGATGATTTGGTGGCCTCATTCCCCCCTCCCCTAACCTTTGCAGATAACAGAAAGTGCCCCAGCCAGTCTCTGTGGGGCAGGCGGTTGGGGGGGATGGGGCAGGGGTGAAAAACCAGAGCGACTGATAGCCTTTACAGTAGCCCCCCAGATTTCTAAGTTGCTGGATTTTTACAAGCTTTTAAAACAGCTGATTAATTTGACTGGGTTTGTAAAAAGCCTCCCCACACAATTTGTCTCAGCCTTAAGGGCAAACTTAAGCTCCTGTCAAGACAATAGGTTTTTGCCATCCGAGCTGCACACAGACCGCTTAATTATACACACCTCCCGGCGAGGAACTCAAGGCTACTCAGAAGAGCAGGTCCTGCTTGTGTCGTGCACTGTGGATTTTCTGTCAGTTCCAATTTACAACGTCTTATTCCTTTGGCCTCAGTCGGTCAGAAGGACACAGGAACTGTTAAAGAATTCACCGTTTTTGCTGCTGCCACCAATTAAGAGGGCGTAACCAGAAGCGTGTGGACCGTGCCCTTGCCTGGTGTGGGCTGTAGCCCTCTGTGCCCTTTTTTGAGTTCACATTCTATGGTTTAGCAGCGCAAGGGAATACACAGTTGCAGACTGCGTTGTAGAAGGGAAGCAGAAGGAAGCAGAGAGGTGCCCAGTGGAGGAAGGATGGTGTGAGAGTGCTGGTGCAGACGGTGTTAGTGTGTTGCACTTTACATTTCTAAATAGATGAGTATCAATTATTGATGGTGGCTCTGGCTGAGGAGTTGAAAGGTATATCCTCTTCACGGAGGAAACTGAGAAAAAAAAAAACATCAGCACTGAGCAAGTGCAAGTCTTGTTATGATTTTAACTTATGCATTTAACAGATAGCATGCAGCTCACCTACAGTTTGAAATAAACATATTTCCTGCAAAGGTTTGAAATTGAAAAGTAATTGTTCATTTTTCACAAGGGCAAACAAAAACATTGTATGGCTTAAACGCATGATTAAATTATCTAGCAAGCTAAAGCTAGTCATGTAACATAAACACATCCTCTGCAGCTATATATAGAGTACATACATGCACTGCACAGTCCATGTCTGAAAGTGGTTTGAGATGATTCAGTCTGTAATACAGTTTTTTTCCAGGATTATTACTGGCATGATCAATATCCAGCTTGAAACCTGTTTATTTCATTAATTCCAATCTCGGCAGAGCCAGTTATACAGGAGGATGTATCCAAGTACTGATTGCCATCAGTATCTAATAATTAACATCAGCATATGCCTCCCGTCTTGCAGTGGTTAATATTCAGGCAAATACTGAATTCCTGCTATTATTGTATGTAATACATACAAACACACACACACACACACACTGTTTTCAGGTGTGCTAAGTAATGAATATTATTTCTTAATGCATTAGCTTTGATACTTGGGTCCAAGGTCCAAAGTCATACGAAAGTTTGGGAGCACCTAATGTAATGTAATAAAAACTATTCTTTGAAGGGTACCTCTGCACAAATGTAGCACCTGTGCAAATGGAGTGTCTCAGTTTGACTGAAAGCTGACATTTGTGCTATAAAGGTGTTTTAAAATTAAAATGTAAGTTCACTTCTATTTAGCCCCATTTAAAACATTATGAGATATGCTCTCACTGTACGTATCAAGAAAATACATAATTTTAACATAAAAACAGGTTTATGGGGTATATTTTAATCACATTCAAAATCAGTGGAGAGTATGCTTAATTCAGAGCCTGGGAGCAGGGCTCAAGTATTGGAGGGCTCCTGCCCATATGCCAAGAAATATGCTCAGAACCAAGAGTCCTGATGTTACTTTGCATTTTGTTTTAACATTTCAGAGAACTTGCAATATGTTGCCTCATTTACCCTTCGCTCCAGTACTCCCACGTGGCTCCTCCTGGTATACAGTGATGCATCTTTTCAGATTTGGCTGAGGCACTAAATGAGTCCCAGATACATTCACTGTATGTCCCATAGTCTCCTCACCAGCCATAATTTCACATTTTATAGTTACAATGACCACACACTGTACAGTATCTAAAATTCCAAATATGGCTTTTTCTTTTAAGTATCCTCACCCCGGTGGTCAAGCTTTTTTAGTGGTTGCTTTGCAGCTGTGGAAACACTACGTGATTCAACCAAACATCCAAGTAAGCCAGCAGTGGGCCTATCATAGTGGAACAACCAGTCGTGGTGAAATAAAATGCAACAGCCTGAGACAAGACAGTAGGGGATAGAAACCTGGAACTGCTTACAGATAATGTCACAGGGGACTGATATAACCCATACATGTGAAAAAGGAACAGTTCACCATTTTACCACAGTGAAGCCCTTTATTGCTCCTCTACGTATTTATTTTTTTGCATCTGTTGATTTCACTTCAGCAGCTCTCAAAATATATTGCACAGTTTGTTGTAGGCGTTATTTGCCCCCATTCCAGAGTATGTTCCATGGTTCTATTTCATGGTAATTTTCCACTGGAAGGCAAACATGACCTAACAGGAAAAACGAATAGGAAAAATGCATAGCAGGTATTGCAAAATGACTGAACAGATGTTTTGTCAGGGACCAGAATAAAGGAGTTGAGTTAATTCCACAGATGAATTTGAGTTATGTTCAGTTGATAGTTAATTCTAGCATTTTCCTTCAAGGTGAAGGCTCTGACCCTACTCATACACCACTCTTCACTCCCACACCTCACTCATGTTGAATTCACTCTACCGTGCTGCATTTATAACATGATCTTAATATGTATGGTTTGGAAAAGCTCCATTCATATGACCCATATTTTTTGTAGTCCTTCAAAGGTATAAAAACTAATTTTGAAAAATTGCTTTATGTTGATTCACCAGGTGTGTTGCAAAAGCTATCCTGTATAAACCTTAGTGACTATCTGAGACAGGTTATCAATGGGCATTGTACTCTTTTGTGAGCTATTTGGTCTTCACAGCTAGCTATCTATACAAACAATTAGCTAGTGACATTATACCCTATACCCACCCTGCACACTACACTGGGCCGTCCATCCATCAGAAAAATATACTTTTCTAATGCATCATTCTAACTTCTCTAAGACTCGCAACCCCAGATATTAGATGATGAACAGGACTCAGTGGCTATACCTGTGGATTCATCAGTTGACAGCATTTGGTATTTAGAGGCATAGGTTAGTTGTAGTAACTTTCAGAAAACCCAAGAGCCAGGGTTGAAGGGGAAAGGAGTACTAAGGGTTAAGTCTGTGTCCAAAATTTTCACAACGTATTTAAATGCAGGCTTTCGACAGTGTTCTTTACATTATTTTGGCAACAGTTATGCATAAAAGGGCACTTCTGCACTTGTAACAATTAATTTGCCCATTTCTCCATAGTGACTGGTCTGTTGACCCACGCATGCCTTTCTGCTACTGCAGGAGACAGGGAGAGAGAGAAAGTGCGATGCGACCAATGATGTGAAAGGTGGTTTGGTGCGTAGTTTTGTGCGTCGTCAGTCAAAAATAGAACATGTTGGCACATTGATGGCGAGGCAAGCCATGTTATGCCGTCAATCTGTGGGAGAATCAACCTAACAAGTGTAGACATCTTAAACTAAAGCATTATAATTAGTACTTTTTTTAAAGCTCCATCTGAGACAAACCATGGCATGGCATTGCATTGATCCATTTGGCCTTTCCTCACAGGTGACCTTACACAATTATTTCTAGGTTCTGTGTCAGCAGATTGCCATACAGAATTTGAAACAAGACCTCTGTTTATATCAGATCTGTGTCCCCTAATTTTCGTCAGACTGGCAAGGTTTATTTAATTTTAGACATGCATCCGGAAAGATCTGAACCGTTTTTCCAGCCTTGTCTTCAAGGTGAACGGTGAAGGTGTTAGCATTTATTGTATTGTCTTTTGGCAGATGTGAAGTATTTTTTAACTTAAACTTAACTTTTATTAATATACTTCAATATATTATTTGTGTAAAGATTTAGAATCCCAAGACCTGCAATGCCAGATTTCAATAGAGTAAGTGGCATTTTTCTTGAAATTCTCTTTTCAAACTTCCTTGCTGAAGGTCAAATATCATGTGAGGAGAGAGTGTGTGTGTGTGTATGTGTGTGTGTGTGTGTGTGTGTGTGTGTGTGTGTGTGTGTGTGTGTGTGTGTGTGTGTGTGTGTTTATTGTAGCTGCGCTTGGTGCACTCTGAAAAAGTAATCTGCTTTAAGATGTTTCAGAAGGGATAGATTCCTTTCTCCCTCAGCGCTTCCCAGACTAATCCCCCCACCCCTAAACCACACCTCTTATGCAGGGCTGTGCCTCCACAACAGAATAATTCTTTTTTTCAACAAGTCAGCAAAATTCATACATTTCTGAATGCCCACAAATAATATCTATATTTCTAAGGTACAATAAATGCTTCTATCACTCACTTTATAAGCACCTGTGCATCTTTGTTGAATCCTTTTGTTTCACTTAAGAGGCTGGGATTGGAGGTGATGCATTGTGATATTTTTGTGCCATGACTGGAATAATCTAACTGACTTGAAATTGAATTCATTCTGGGTCATGAGTCTCCACCGTGGATATTCAAGCATATGAGTGATCATATTCATCACTGGTGAAGATATAAATCGTTGTGTCGAAATTATTTTGAATGACTGAGTGACACAGAATTACTGAACTGATACTTTTGTGTCTGAGGCTTTTGGAAATAACTTTAAATGCGGTTTAGTTTCAACAGTGTTGGCTACAGTAGAACTGTAAATGAAAACTTCAGTGTGATTCAGGTTGTGTGTTTAAGGAACTAATTACATTCCCATCACTCTCTCAGTTCCCAGAAGTGCTGATGACATAAGTCTTTGGTGTGGCGGGTGTGACATTTGGTGGATGGTACAGTGGTAAAACAGATGCTGAGGTTGAATCAGTGAATGAGGGGACACCCAGAGGTCATGTGCTTCCAATTCTATGACCATCATCTACTGAATGCAGCAAGGAGGATATAATACACTGTATGGACAAAAGTATTTGGCCACGTCTTTTTTTTAGGGTTTGGGCTAGGCCCCTTACCTCCAGTGAAGGGCAATCTTAATGCTTCAGCATACCAAGACATTTTGGACAATGCTATGCTTCCAACTTTGTGGCAACAGTTTGGGGAAGGCCCTTTTCTATTCCAACAAGACTGTGCCCCAGTGCACAAAGCAAGGACAATAAAGACATGGTTTGATGAGTTCGGTGTGGAAGAACTTGACTGGCCCCAACTCTTCCAAGAAGAGTGGAAGCTGTTATAGCTGCAAAAGGGGGACCAACTCCATATTAAAGTATATGTATTTAAATACAATGTCATTACAATGTAACGGTCAGGAGTCCAAATACTTTTGTCCATATAGTGTATATCGGATGGAGAATATAACCTTAGATGTCTGTGCGTGTCATCATCCTCTACTAACTGGGGCATTCAGTTTAACTACTGCACACCTGGTATGACTTGGTTGATAAACAGTCATGAAGTTAAAGCTTCTTTCAATCCTTTGAGCATCAGTCAGTGTCGCAGTGCTGTGGTTACAATTCTGAGACCAGGTATGGCAGGTTTAATGTGGCTATTGTGATATATCCAGGATAAAGGAATTAGGCTGATTTTGTAGTTAATTCTGGTGGCTTTCCTTAATGATGAAGGCCCTGACTGTACTCATATTCCAGTTTTCAATGCCACACCCCACTCATTCTTTACACCACCCTGAATTCAATGCATCTTAATTTTCACGCTGTAGAAAAGCTGTATCAGTGTGTGCCATATTTTGGTAGTCCTTCTCAGGTATAAAAAGCCCTTTTCAAATATGTTACATATAAACGGTCTGAAACAGAATGAAGTTTAATGTGGATTTTGCCAGCTATGGCCTGGTAGTAGCCTACTGTTTATATCTCCATTTCATGTTCTGTCTTTCGAGAATATAGCATGTGTATCCACCATATCTCAACACAAAATATAAGGTTCACAAGAATACAGTAATCACTGGCTTCACTGTCATTGTCAGTTTTATTTACATTCAGCTTCAGAAAAGAAATACAGAATAGCCTGGGGCTCAACCTGATGAATGCCAAAATCCTTGAGGAGACACCATGGTAGATGGCATGAAACCTCAGCTTCATTATAAGCACAGACATGGTGCAATGCTACCATGCAGTATCTGCTTTCATTTACTGTATATTAACCATGTATTGTGATCTTCCAGTGGTTACATATAGCAGACTGTTGAAACTAACCCTGCTTGTTGTTAAATGTACATTGCTTGCTGTGTTTATAGTCCCTTCCATTACCTGTGTTTTGACCTCACCAGAGAGTCAATTGGCAGCAACTCTGTGCCTGTCCCCTGGGGGTGGAGTCAAAGACCAGGTCAACATTGACTATCATTTGCTTGTTGATTTAAATGTACAGTAAGTTGTTTACCATACTAGTTCTCATGAATGGAATATTTTTTTTTATTCTCAGCAGGCCCTTGCATTGGTAGTAGCATTACAAGCTAACATTTACAGCCTAGCTATACAACAGTACATGACTCCAGTAATCATTAAAAATTAAACATTCTCTCATGCTTTTTAAATGACTTGATCACCACCACGCAAGCTCAAAGCCCTTTGAGCTTGCCCATTCATACAAAATCTAATTAGTGTCGAACTACAGCATTTTATTCAACCGCAATGATATGTGATTTATTCTGTCAAAAACATCAATAATCAAGGATTTCAAATGTGTCTGTATTCAAAAATGCCACCATAACTTGTAACCATGGTAATAATTTAATACCCTATCCTTATCATGAAATTGAATGTGTGTCTTCAAAAGATAGTACAGGCTATAGAAAAACCTGTTTTCAGTGAAGAGAAATAGTACCCACCTTCCACTCATGCTCAAAATGTGGTGGTTTACTGTGTTAGTTGTATATGTGCTTAAAAAAGGGCTACCAGTAAAGTAATGCATGTACTATGGCATTCTGGGAATCTCTTTGGTCTCGGCCTAGGCATATGTTGACTGTGTGTTTCTCTGGGCCACCTGAGAAGAGGCCAGCATTTTTGTGTTGGCCCCACTGAACCACACCAAGGGCAAGATTAGTTTACACTGGATAGAGAATAAAATTACAGACCAGGATATACTTTTCTGAACTTGCTCTCTCTTTTTAGAAGGCAATGAGGATGCACAGTTGCATGTTTTTTTATGTTTGAATACCTGCCCACCTCCAGCTACTCCTCCACATTCTTCGCATAGTTTGTGCTTCACATACCTTGTTATATACCACAATTTCTTCTGGCATTGATGGACACCACCACAAACACTGTTTCCAACACTGGCGAACTTCTAAAGTCCCTGTCCGTCCAATCTTGTTTTGATGTCATGTAAATCAGATTATATGTAGAAATTTATATTGCTGGAACTGGCACAGTGCTATAATAGAAAACAGCTATTAGTGGATGAAGTAAAGAATTCCAAAAAAAATCCCTACATATTTACACCCTGTGGCTTACAATTTACTGCAGGTGTGGGTGACACTTTTATCTGCAATATAAATTTGTCTGGTGGCTGCAGAGTCAGGCATCTGCAGACAGACACACACGAACCGGAAATCCATGAGACGATTATACAGTGTGGGTAGAAAGTGATTTAATCACTCTCTGTACCGTTACTAGTTTCCTGAAAGACATGCTGCTTCGAAGCAAATTAATGATTCAAATGGCTGTATTTGTGACTGTCACCTCGCGTGCTATTTAGTTTTCTGTGACTTTCTTTTCATCCCCCTAAGCCTGACTAAAGCAATCAAGCTTGGATTAACAGATGAGGGCACTGCCCATGACTTCATCTGTAAGTGGGCTCCTCAGTACTGAGTGTCCAGTTTTGGTGGCAGGAATATTTTGTACAAGCAGCCAGATAAGATCTCTCCCCTCTGAGTACAGGTGATTGATTGTTACACCTTGCAGGTTTGAGCTCTGCAGCACCCCCAATATATTGCCAGGATAAGTGGCAAGCTGTACACAGCACATCAGTTAAGGATGGTTGCTCCTGTGGAACTTTCTCCCAGAGGCCTGAAAGTAGCTCTAACCTGGCCTGCTGCAGTGGTTGCAGGTTTAGGCTTTGTTATTTCCCTTTTATTGCTCCCTGTTCTTTGTCTGTTATTTGGTTTCATTAAGGACTGTATTCTAACATAAAACCCTCTACCAAAATTGTATGGCCTCATCTTTTAGAACTCATTGGATTGTGTTTAAATGTTAAACGTAAAGGTACAGGTAAGGGGAGGGTGGTCAGGCTGTGGGCGTGGGATGACCTTATTGTGTTCTTGAGCGGTTTTTGCTTTGTTACTGGCAGGATGGTGTGCGAAACGGCTTTGTAATTACGGCACAGAGCCAGTGCGCGAGCATACCGGGAGTCTGGTGTCAGGGCTGAAATTATTTATTTATTTTGAAAGCTGTCAGCGTCGCCTCCAAAGAATTGCAGTTGTGGAATGGTGGCCTGCTTCCCAGTCCATACGTTAATAAATAATGGGTATGTCAGGGTAACGTATGGGCCATGCGTTATAATGAGCATTCTGGAGCCCATCACCATGGTCCCCAGGCTGTCATTCATCCTCCCCCAGCGAGGAGCGGAAGGTCTGCCCAGTGACAATGAGACCCCCCCACACGCACACACATCTCTCTTTCTCGTGCCTACACCTCAGCATGCTATTTTTAAGGCCAGCTTTTTTTTCCCCCAAAGCTTTTTAAAATCTGATTCTTTAACGTCCATGAGACATTATTTCTCAAACAAAAAAACATTAATTTTTTTTACCCGTGAATTGTCTGGCAGGATTACAGGAGCATTGGAACTTTTATGATAGCAGGAAAATACTGCAAAATTATGCTAAGATGCTAACCTGAACCCCAAGCGTTTCTTATTTGTAGATCAATGAATTTGTAATCACCTTGGATGCAAAAGGATCATTTCTTTGCATCTGTGGTTAGAGCAATTTAAATGCAGGTGGGATTTTGAGGAGAAAACGAGCAGGGGAAGGATTTTTTTATATTTGTTTGCGGTGCTCTTGAGCCACATGTGCCGTCTGCAGCGTCGGTCGGGGAAGCACATCTTGCGCGGTCGCATTGATATCCCTGCATTGATTGAATTTTCGGCACTGCAGCGCTGCTCATTACCATCCTCTTCGCGCTGCGGCGGTTTATCGGCGGCGTACCCCCGGGGGCATGCGGAGGCACAACGCAACCGCAGGGCTGAAGGAGCGGAGAGAGGGGAGGCTTCGGGGGGGGGGGGGGGCCCAGCCTGCGACTGTGTCCCTGACAACTGGTGGATTAGCCTGTGATTATGAGTCAGCAGCTCAGTGAGGCACACTTCCCCTCTGCGACGTGCGCGGGGCGCGCGGGGGGCCTGCCAGTAACCGCGGCTGAGGGAGGAGGAGTGCACTCAGCCAACCCGGCCGAGACGACCTCCCCCGGATCTCACAGCGCCAGAGGGCTCATCGCCGGCTCGCTGAAGTTTGTGAGCAGGAAGGCTTGCTAAAACGCAGGCGCCCGGTTACAGCTTGGCTGTTTTGCATAGTGCGCGAGTCCTCCGGTCTGAGGTGAACGAACACTCAGCTTCGGAGTGCCAGTTTAGCCAGGCTTGGCGCCGCGCCTGGCGTCGGTCTCAGCTGAAATATCAGCGTGGCCCTCTGGCAGGGCGTCTGCCTGGCGGTGGAGCAGTTCCCGACGGTGCACACGGGCGGCTGTGCAGGAGCTGACACGCTGTGTTTACCGCGCGCTCGGGGTGCCAGGTCCCTGCAGTGTGCCGCTGTGAGCTGGGGCAGGTGTGAAGCCAAGCAGCTCTCCGGAGCGTCCGGATCAATACTCCAGCACTGAACAACAGCGAAACGCTCAGAGTGCACGTCAGGGTCATTACTTACCGCAGTGAGCCACACGTCTGCTCACACTGATTAGGACCAAATACCTAGATGTATGTGGTCTACCCTTCTCTCATCCAGTTCTTCTGTTGGGATTATCAATTGCTCCTAGAGTAGCTGGCTTATGACTTCTACCAAAGATGGCAATGTGCCACAGTTGCTTCTTATAGGGTAAGGCTCAATTTGATTTAATTTGAGGGAAATACGCTCTGCAGCCCTCGTCTCTCACAGTCAGCTCTTAATTGCTGCTGAACATGGAAATGTGCTCGCACTGCAGATGAGCTTGAGACAGAACTTTTTCACCCCAGTATGCGTCTGAAGTCCGATATCCAAATCCATTGTGCCTACAATCTTATAATACGCTTCTCCTTTGGTCTCTAAGTCATTCCGTCGTGTTTTTGCTGTAGTTCATGTGTTAGAAATGTCCTCAAACCAAATAAAGGCCTCTTGTAGACCCAGTTCTTACAGCGCCTGCTCATTGAAGATGATGGAGACTGACAGGTGTCAGAGTCACACACTAGCGGAACAAAGAAGGTGAGGTGTTATGTAGTGAATAAAGGGGGGAAAATATAGCCAAAAAGCAATGTCACTTCATAATATTCATTAAACACAGCTCTATCACTACTAATTCTACAGATTACTACAGTAGCACAACTAGTTCTGTTTATTAACTAGTTCTGAATTTATTCACATGTTTGTCTGGTTTTTGCTTTTTGTGTGCTTTTTAATTTTTTCTGTGAGTAACCACTTGAAAGAATATTTCAGAATATGTGATCTTGGCTTTGCTGTATTATTGTGTTAGAGTTGTATTAAACACAATCTAGTTTTACAGAAAGCTTTTAAAAATACAGAATGTAATAACTGTAATTGCTTGTTCAGGGATCTGCTTTTTCTTGTATTATTCTTACATACTACAACTCATATGGACTGGCTTGTTCATAACTGTGGTCAACAGAAGTTTGTAATATTAAAGTGTGCTTCACTGCGCACCAGGAAGTGCATAGCGAGTGTGTCTGTGTGTGTGTGTGTGTGTGTCTGTGTGTGTGTGTGTGTGTGTGTGTGTGTGTGTGTGTGTGTGTGTGGGCAGCATAACAAAAAACCCATCTCAAAGCGCTCGGAGCACTGAAAGACTGCTGGCTTCTGCCTCTGTCATGTGTGAGACCACATGGCGCTGGTGTTAACAGGGCGGTGAGTCACTGTGTGGTGCTGGTCACACGATGCACGCAGCCAACCACACCTTGTGCCCTCACGAATACACCTCTGCTGCCAAAGGAAAAGTACTATGGAATTATGGGAATTCATTAAAACGGTTTGGGTGAAAGTTGTATACTGAAGAAAACTGCTCCAGTCCCAGGTCTAGATGTTATCTGCTCCTTTTGGCCCAGTGTGCATGCTTGTGCCAGATGTCTAATGGGAAAAGTCTACTGGAATTGTTATTGTTTAACTATGAGTACAGTGTCGAATAGGACATGCATGGTTTTGTTCAGAGAAGGAGGTTCTTTTGAGTTGAAATCAATGTACTGTTGAAATAGAAAAAAAGGAAATGTGATAATTTGTCATTAAAGTTCTGAGTGATGAGTTTTAAAAAGAGGTGCCTTCAGACTTCAGACCTGGCTTATCTTCTAATGATGGTGATATTCCCCTCTGTAGAGGCTGCAGGTGCTAGTGTAATTTAATGCTTCATTTTGGTTGCAATATTATGCCATCTATTGAAGTTGTAACTGTCTGTAGTTATTGTGGTCCTTTTTTTTTTTGAAAAGTCTGGCTGATATCTGGGAAACATAGAAAACAAAACAAAATAATAGCAAAATGAACATTCACAAAATGTGTCAAAGTTTAAATATTGGCTGATTGTGGACTGTAACCTCTTGCCTTTGCTAACCTTTTTCTTTTCTCCAACTCTTGTTTTGTGTGTTTTTCTCTAGAGGACTCCGGCCAATGGTGGTGAAGCATTCCGGTGGTTCTTCTAGAACTGCTAACTGCCGCAGCACCACATAGGAAGCACTTGAGGGCCTTGAAGTCCCTAAATCCAGCTTTTGAGAAGAAAAAAAATGTAAAGGAAAAACATGGTGTTGGTTTAACTGTAATTTCTTTTCCTGTGTAATAATGTACCTTTTGACAGTATCATAATGTATATTTTGGTGTCAATAAACGTGTTTTAGTGTTGTGACTGTACAGAGAACAGTCATTCTTATATAAAGGACACAAAAAGACAATCAAGACAAAGAAACCTAATTAAAAAAAAAAAAAAGGCCACACGGATTAGCAACCAATTATATCATTAAACACCATCGGTCTGGAGCAATAATCTTTGAGGTGACTACTGTACCCTTTGCCCATTAACTTATTGATTTATACGTCAATTTAGAAATGAGTATTTCATGGTTTCCCCCTTTTGCGCGTTGCCACTGATTTGAGAGTACTACGAGAGCGAGTCCTCTTTAATTAATGAGCTGCTTCATAATTGAAACAGTGTGAGAGGACAACTACAGTGATCCAGTTTGTTTATTTTTCTTGTTTCCCAGCATGCTGCAGAACAGGGCACATTGTCTTGCGTAGCACGTTGCAATTTTGCAGAGGAAACATAATTATCCCTCCTCTGAGCACAAGACTTACGGTCTAAGATATATTTTATTGTATTGTCTACATCTGGTGGAGATGCTAAGAATTCTTTCAATTCATCAGGCGTTTGCGAAAGGAGAGACTTGAGAGGAAATTGTTGTAATTATGCTTTAGGTGGTTTAATTAGTATAATGATTACATGACGAACGTGAAATAGCCAGTTGGCCCTTTAAGCTTTTTTTTTTGTTGTTGTTTCAATTAAGCTGTTGAAATGTAGGTAGAGATACCACTAAAAGTATTTCTTTATTTTATTTTACATGGAAGTATTCAAATTTAGCATTCTCTAACAGTGCAGTAGAATGGATTGTGTCTTTTCACTGCACAGATTTACATGATATGAAGAAATGTCTTAAAAGTGAAACTAAAGTACACATTCCAAATCAATTATTCAATAAGTTACTCATTGTCTTAAACCCTATTGTTGCATGTATAAATGTGTTTTGGTTTTAAAGATTATTAAGAATTTGTATATTGTTGTTGTGATGCTTTTATGTGTTAAATAAAAAAGACAGCTAAAAAAAATAATTTGATGTCAATTAATAATGGAAATTTTTACTCATGTACAATTAAACATTGACCTTGATCACCAGCATATTTCCTTTCCATCATTTTGGTGAGATTGTGTTTTAATTAGAAAAAAAATTGTTTCCTCATCTTCCACCAAACATTGAACTGAGGAGGGAGTGGGGGAATCTCTGTATGATGTACCCCTGGTGGCTTGTCTGGAATTTTCAGGATATTGAGGTCAAAGGGGGAAAATCAACTGTGGCTGGCATCACATGGCCTTGTGGCTCAGTGGTTAGCGAACCGGGCCTGTAAGTGGGAGCTTGTGGGTTTCATTCCCAGGAGGGCTACTGCTGTTGGCTGTTGACCAAGGTACTTTCCCCCTAAAGAGCCCCTTAAAAATATCAGGCTGTGGAAAATGGACGGCATTTTAAATGTACCATTTGCCCCAGATAAAGGTGTTTGTCAGGCAAATAAATTACCCAGTCAATATGCAAAAGACAAATACGGCATCGTAACCTTGCCTGATCTAGCTGGACGAGGCGAGGGAAGAGCAGGTTTGAGCCCAGTTGCTCCTCTGGGGATCAGACCATGAGAACGCGAAGCAGAACTTGGCTGCATGCTCAGATTACAGAACATCAGAGAACAGCTCTTATCTTCCATTCAGTGTTGCAGAGCAGAAATGTAGCTGAAATAAGGCTCCCAGAAAAAGTTAAAGAAATGGAAGATGGTGTACGGTGCTAAGCATTTCGGTAGAAACTGTTCTTGTTCATCTTGATGCAAAATTGCTCCACAAAAATGTCTCCTTTGGAGACATATTGATTACATTTAAATATAATCAATTATCATATAATATCAACAGAAATGGTCAAAATAGGTAAAGAGAAGGATATGCAGAGGAAAAAGGCATACATACTGTATACTGTACAATACAATAAAAAAGATGTATTTCATGATCACATTGATGTTTCCGTCTGCCTTCTCATGAAGGGTATATGGTGTGAACTGTTCTGTGGGTCTTAGCCCATACATTATATAAAAAGAAAATTACCACAGAAAGCTACAAGCAACATGTGCAGCATGTTAGTAAACAATGGTTTTACCAGAGCATGTAGTTTTCAATATGCCCATATTGCTCATGACAATACTATATACATTTAAGATTACTTTCATAAAATAAATTGGGTGAAACAAACTATTATGATGAAAACTCCTCATGCCATTTGATGCCCTGGGTTAAGAGCAAGGTAAGCACGCTGCACCATTAGTCTGGTTTCCATGCCAGCTGTGAGCCAGAACTCTGCGCTCAAGTAGGCCTAGCTAATTAAGCCATGCTCACCTATGTCCTGAACTCTCAGTTACAGCCCTCATTGGGATATTTATGGGGACGCTTCTGTATTGCTGACCTTGCCTCTAGCATACAGACCAGGAGGAGCTACCTCCCCTGACTGCACAGAGAGGAATGTGGACTCAGAACTGAAATCTGGTGCTAGAAGAATGAGTCTCCAGCTGCACAGAGGATTCTAAATGTTGAAAAGCAGAGGTTTCCACACACTCTTCCTCACTTTCAGGATCGTATTAGCAAATGTTATACAACTGCTTTTAACATGGTTCGTAACAGGAAGGTTGTTGGTTTGATTCTGCGCAGGGGCACTGTTTCTGTACCCTTGGGCAAGGTACTTAACCCAGAATTTCCTCAGTAAAAATGTCCAGCTGTATAAATGAATAACATGTAATAATTGTAAGCTCTGTATGTCACTCTGGAGAAGAGCATCTGCTAAATGAAAATAATGTAATGTAACATAGACCCTTTCTCAATAGTTTGGACTGGTTATATTCAACAGATTTGTACCAGCTGGGACAGGTATGACAGTTATGTCTATGTATTATAATCAATATCTCATCCAAGCACCTAGCCACTTCTGAGTGGCACCAGCAAAGCAGCAGACACAGAAACACATACTGTATTCCCCCTTTCATTATTTATTGACAGTCTGTCTCACACCCACTTTCTCCACATCAATGTGCCTGCAATAGAAAAGCTGCAGTGTCAGGTCATTTCCTGCTTAAGAATGCAGGGCGGAAGTAATCAGGGAGGCTCTAATGCAATATGACAATTTAAGAAAAACCTTTACACAGAATAAGAGCAGGCGGAAGTTTTACAAATGTGGGTAATGGGGAGGGGAAATCTTTGAAGTTGTATGTCTGATGATTGTAAATCCACAAATGCAGGTGTTGCCCTTATGTTCCATGCTGCGTCCCTGAAACCCACTAGACAATAAATATTAGTGTCATTTGCAGGTCTTTCCAAAACTGGTTGAATTGATGCTGAAGACCTCACAGTTACAAAACATCCATTTATTAAACTACATGTCATGATTATGGACAAAGACATAACTGATTACATAAAACATTCCACCATCACTTATTTGTAATTTTTTCACCTCTTCTAAAAACTATTTTATAAAGATACCTTAATTTGAATAGCTAAAAATCTTAATGAAAAATGGTGCTGTTGTTGAAAGCTACACATCAGCAAATGTAGATCCCATGCTTTTGAATTAGGTTTACTGATTAATTCTTTATTTTGGTTTTTAGCTTTTAGCAAGCTTTCTGTAAGGGAAAATATACACATAGGTAGAACTGCATTGGTGATGAATTAAGCTCTTTGCTATAAATTACTAATACTTCTCTAAACATATGCATATATCCACCACGTCACCAGAGACACATATACTGCACATGCTTCATTTCGAGTGAAAGCGGCACAGGTAAGAGACCGATACTGTTTCACACAATCCTCGTAAATTATTCTGAGCAAAACACAACTCTGTTAAAACACATGCAATGACTGATAGCTTACACAATGTGCGTTTGAGGTAAGATGACATGAGATACTTTTAGAATCTGGAGTTAAATATTTATTTCACCATATTGGTTACATTTTTTGATGGCATGTCTGAGGATCTACATTGGAATAGATATACATTAAGGTTATTCTTTACATTACGACAGAAAGCTTGAACTATCATGCTGGGCAGGAACTCCAGGGTCTTAGGTAAACACTCAGGGCTGGAATCAAAACCTGACAAGTGTGATTCCTCCCATATATCTGTCCTGCTCCTTCCTGGCTTCTCTGGTTTCTTCCTATCATGCAAAAGGCAGCCAGTTCAGATTGATTGGTTGTCCTGAATCAGTCGCCATAGCACCCAGGGTGTGTGCGCTGGGCCATGCCGTGCAGCCCCTCGGTGACGGGACAGGCTTCAGCTGCAGCTTTCAAGATAATTGATGAGGGGGGAGATTTATACATTTAGCGTTCCATCGCCCCAAACGCTCACAGCAACAGGGCAGCGATGCCTGATTGATTGGCATTCTCCTCTAGACACGTCACAAGCATTTCTGCAATGAAAGACACACAGACACACAGCGTGTCACTGCAATGCATAACGGAGACATTGAGAAGTGCAAACCAGTTAGCATGTTTCATGCTCCTCTATGACCTTAAAAAGTGGACTAAGAACTGGCAGCTCTGTAAAGCAATGGTCTATTTGAAATTAATTATGCATGATTCATGTCTGTATACAAGGATATTCACCAATGTTTATTATGCAAGTTGGTTAAACTTTGTTAACTGTGAAATACAAAAAATGCCTACTGTACTTGCCTTCAAGTACATCATTGTAGCATGAAACTGTGAAACATCCTAAAGGCAAAAATGTGTGTGTGTTTTTGTCCTAACGGGATGCTGAAAGTTGCTGTGTCAGGGTGTATCTCACCAGCTGTGTGTGAGCTCAGCACCAGTGTGGCGAAGGTGAACGACGCAGGTACTTCAGTGGGTATCGGTGCTTTGGGATCTCTTGCTGCTCTACATTCTTCATGTTGAAAGTAAAAGTGAAAAGAAAGTTAAAACACCCCTCCAGCCAAGAGAGTTCAGAAGTCAGGTTGAATAACAGCCAGCTATTCAAAATTCATAAAAGGAGGAAAGTGATTCGGACCAGTTATATAAAAAGGGAGGCTTCAAGAGGAGGAATAATAAATGAAGTTTTTCTTTTTAAAAACGTCTCATTCCTCATGACTGATGTCGGCAGACAAAATTAACAAGGCAAATTCTCACTCACTCTACTTTATCCTTCTTGACAGGCACAAAGCGAAAAAACAACCCTCACTGAGGCTTACATCAAAATGGAAGACTTTAAATAGCAACGCGCCCCGAAAGATAATGCTGGGTCTTCTGTATAGTATCGTGATTAATGACCCAAAGCCATGTAATCACTCCATCATCTATGTAAATTATCCAACTGTCGAGCAAAGTTTGAGTGATGTGTGTTCAGCTAGCTTGCAAGCCTTCAATGTGACCTAGATCCACTTTCTGGAATAAACTCAGTATCCCATTAAAAAGCATTCTGACAAGAGTTCAAAAACCCTAAAGAGATATCTATTTATGCTTACCTTATAGGCTATAGGATCCAACAAGAAACAAGAAAGTAGTTTTATTGTTTATATGGAGTAAATTATTGTGACATCTTTTGTGTGCTTTTTTTCCACAATAATGGTCAGTAGCTACGCAAAGCCTTTTAAGTCAATTTCTAAGCACTGATTCTTCAAATTTAGAAATGTAGTTAGAAATGTGGTCAGCGAAGGAGAAGTGTATAGCTAACTAAGAGCAGCACATGTTCAGTATTAGTGCAGCTGGTGCACTTAGATAAGTTTTTAAATGTGTGGAATCATTGCTCTGTTCATGCGCTGCTAGCTAACAGTACCTGGCATCCTTACTTTATATCTCAGAGAATGACCGATTGTTCTGGGTTGCAAATTAATACATAAAGCGTTTAGGTAAATTTATTGAATAATAAGCATGACTGGAACATCAAGATGAACAATACGATTGTATAGCCTTTATATGTACAATAAAACATTAACAAAATAATGGAAACACCAAATGAACCCCAAATGAAACTTGTATTTTGTTTCATTTCATTTTGTTTCATTTTTTGTCTATATATATATATATATATATATATATATATATATATATATATATGTTTAATGTTTAATGTTAATATCAATACTAATTACCAATATATTCCTGTTATATAAAAAAATTCAAATCACCACTTTAATGTTATTTCCTAAACCAAACTGAAAAAACCCAACAGATTTTGAACAAGGTCAAACAGTGGGTGCCTGAATTGCAGGTGAGTCAGTCATAGGAACGGCAAAACTATGGAATGTGTCGAGGAGAACATGTCAAAAATCATGATGGCATGTGCCAAACAAGGAAAAACTTCATCAGCAAAGAGGGGCAGTGGTTGGAAATCGAAGCTCACTGATAGAAAGACACTTAACAGGATAGCTTCTAAAAACCACAAAAAATGCCCTCAAAAATTATCACAAAACTGAATCTACACCTCTGTGACCCAACCTAAACAAAACTATGTTGTCAGCTTCTCAAAGCTGAAATTTATGGTAGAGCTGCCTTTTGGAAACTGCCTGTTTCTAATATACAACAATGCATAAGCTGTTGTAATGAAAATACAACCTAGACATCTGAGCAGTGAAAGAAAGTTATGTAGTCTGATGAGCTGTTTGTTACTGTTCTTCAAACATCTGAATGGATTTAACATTGGAGAAAATGAAAACTAGCCTTCAAAACTTTATGTGTGTATATAATTGGAGAGTAATAAGGCCCTTATACTGTAGAAAAAACGCAGTCTACACAAACAGATATTTAATGTCCTTGGCTATAAGTTATACACTGTATTGTTTTGACAACATTTAGCACCTTCTAAATTATTTTCAAAAATATGTCAATATCTTTGAAAAACAAATTCAATATTTTAACAACAATTAATGTCAGATTAATTCAGCTAATTAACTAGAACTGAAATGTAAGCAGACATGTAACGATTGTTTTCTCAAACTTAATTAGAATAAGACATATTTGGTGTTTTGTTTATGCTGCAACTTCATTTCCTTACAGCAACGTGGGAATATATGTGTGCATGCATAATGTATTTCAACACGCTCTCCCGCTGCTGAATGACCATGTGTAGGCTGCTTCATCTCGGGATGGGAAAACAGAAATATTAGTTAAATAATGAAATGACATTTGGCCTACAAGTAACAAAATATTTAGGGCACTTCTTAATAACTGTGCCTACAATGGTGCCATTGATTTTTACATTCAAATTCAAAACATCCAACAAATGTGCATTTTCACATACTGAGAAAATGTTCTATCCACAGTCTCTAATGCAAGCACCAAATGATAAGAGGGACCTGCGCTGTTAATTATTAATGTGCTGGCTGGAGGATCAGGGAGGTTACATTTCCTATACAGGTGGCCTATTGACAACAGTGGCTTTGACAGGGTGGAGCACAGTGTTCACACATTTCAAAAGCTTTGAGTAACTCTTCAGGTTTTCCCATTTCCAGTGAAGCCTTCAGGCTGTTTTGAAAACATTTAAGTTGGTAGTTAAAAAATGATTTTGCCATGATGGACTGGTTTCCTGTTCAGGAGCCATACATTGACATGGTGCAAAATCACACAGATGAATAATTTTCCTTCCGATATTGCTGAATGGTTGATTATTGATGAAATGTGTGTATGCTCTTTGTTATGGAGGGATAATTCCAAACCGCATGAACGCTCATATTCCTCTAAACGCAGAAAAATGAAGCTGCACTGTGCTTATACTCACAGGACTGACTCCTCTGCACGTCTGGGCTGTTTGACGAGGCACTTTCAATCCTGACCTGCCCAGGGGCCACGTGCTGTCCACATACGGGACTTCAGCGGTTGATCAGCATGTGTTTGACTTTCGATTCTGAGCGTGGCTCTGTCAACATGATGACAGGCCAAGACGAGAATGCCCTGTATGTTCCGTCTCTGGCATATCTTACTGTCCCTGAAAATCATGCTCCCATTATTTTCCCTTTTTTTTCTAATGCACAGCAGTCAGAGCAGATGAGATTCATTAGAGTACCAAAGGCTAGCTTGCTAAGCATTCTTGTAATGTACAGTAATTGTTTTTTTTCCAAAATGCTTTGTACAGGATATTTTATAATAGAATAGAATATTATTCCCTCTTTATAGAGCTGAAGGCAAAAAAGTCACCTGCCAAGTCAACTGTACTTTTTCTCAAGCACATTGGAGGTTAAGAAAGTGATCGTGGATGAAGTCTTGAGCTTCCTCTAGATTTATTTTTTTGTAATAAATAGACAAACAACAAGCATATGTATAACTCCAGTCAAGCCCTAATTCTCAGAGATAGCCTAGGCTCATAAAGCAGACGGGGAAATAGTATTTGAAGTTCTTGTCATGATGAACTCATAAACAATGAAAACAAATTATTTAATAAGACTAGTAGTGGTATATGGGGCCATGTTAGGTTTAGTATTCAATTTATTAGGGTCAAGCCACTCACCAATTGATTAATAGTTGAACAGAACAGACCAGACCAGAAGATTCTTTCAGAGGCCACATCATTGGTGCCAAAGAGGTAAAACAAAAATAGAGATTCTGCCATTTCCTTGGGTGGTACACTCAGTAGGGGACGCCTCCTTTCCTGAAGATGCTTAGTCACGGCCAAAAACTTGTAATTGCACGCCATGTTATCATAAGGTCAGCGGCAGGATCACACTGTGAAGTCATTGGATAAAAAGGAGAGTCAGATTTTCATTCCCCACCGGCTGCAAAGGGATTTCTTTCGAAAAGGGGAAAACAAATTTTGTTTTTGATGCTGGTGCTGTCAGAGACCAACCAGAGAGGGAGGTAAACATCACTTCTGCAGAGAGCATTTAAAATCAATTCCTCTGCCGTGGACACATCTCTCCACAGAGCTGTGCGTAGCTGCCCTGCGAGTCGAGATAGGAGTTAAGAACAATACCCGCTTGGTGGCAAACAAACAAGAATTTAGGGGCGTGACTGTTTCCGCAACAAATAAACAAATCTTTTTCTCATCTGAATATTTGGTGCCTCGTTCGTTAGTGAAATTTGAACCTCTCCTTGCTAAACTGACTTGCGGAAATAATTTGCATCATTTCACCAGCTCATTTTTGTTTTGTTAGCCATTTTGTGTTTCCATTAAGTATTGATTTTTCTTCTTCTGTACAAAGCTAAAGGATTTTTTAAAAACGTGCTGAAAAGATTAAAGTTTACGGAGAGTGGAACACGCTTGACTCATGTCCGTTATCCTGGTAGACCATGTTTCTAAATTCTGAAGAATTTTCAATGGAACTTAAAGAAGTTTTTTTAATCTCTCTAAAGATATAGCTCTTATGGCCCATCAATTAATGCACCTATTAGCCAATTTGGTTACTGACTTGTACTAATGACATGTATTTTGTTGGTGGTGTCCTAGCTACTGGAATATGGTCTGGCTCAGAGTAATCTAAACCCCTGAAAAAAAAAGATCCACTCTGGGCCAAAATTAATTTGCATGTTTTTCACTAAATATGCCAGTGCACCTGATTCAATTACCAGCCAGAGGAGAAACTGGGGACTATTAAAACGCACTCCATATTGTACGTCCACAAATGAGGCTTGTGCCACATCTTTACCGAGGGGACTGATAAATTAATTGAAAAGAGTCATGGCCCTGGCCCAGAAGCACAATCAAGATTCCCATGGGGAGCACAGCATCGGAGCCTGACCCACCTTATCACATTCAAGAGGCGCAGAGTTAAAAGTCTGATGCCTTCAATATCTGCTGCTGGGGGAGAGAGGCGTAAATCATAGGCTAGACACACATTGGACTCCTTCTCTGCATAATTATAGCTGAAGACATCAGTCTGCAAGCAGGGCAGCTGAGGGCATTTGCACCTCGCGGTTCATGTACAGGTCACCTGTCCCCGGTATTCGCTTCAGCATAATGACAAATGCACAGCCGGGAGCACACCATGTATACATTCTGTAACTGTTAATATATTAAAATCATGTACAATCACATTCTTTCATTCTGGATTCTTTCATTCAGGTTATTCTGGCTTTGTGTTTTCACACCTTAATATTATTCCAAAATGATTTCAAACCAGTAGAGATAGATGAGCACATTTTAGGGCCTCAGAACTGCCTACAGGCTTGAAGTGTTCAATGGAACATGGACAACACATGTCAATTAAAAAATGAATGGCACTAAATAGTCTTTTTGATTGATCATGAATAGATTTATTCAAAATGAATTCTTTCATGGGTCGTACAAGGACATTTTGTAATTGGGACCCACAATTGCTGTTGCACAAAAAAAAATGTGTGAATATGGAAAGAAAACATGGGAGGTTTGAGAGCATTAGTCTTCCTGTCAACGTCTGATTATTAATGCAGAATTCTGATTGTTAATGCTAATAATAATTATGAGTGCTGTATAGGATGAAAAAATAAGCTGAAGATTTTTGGTATAGTTACCCTTTAATGCCTGGCTTTCACTCACTGCATAGACAAGTGTGTCTCTCCATGAAGATTGTGGTTACCAGGCAACAGGCATAACAATGACACAGATGCTCATGCTTTCATGGTGGTGCAGGAGGCTGTCTGCTCATCTCTGCGAGTTAAATAGCTGCTATTTCAGTCCAACTTTAGAGCCAAACCTTGTCTTTGATTGTGTGGATTTTGACGTCACCGTTTCACAGCGCATAATGATTTATGTGGATTTCTTTGTACACCTCAAAATGTACCTAAATCTGCTATCCTCCATACAGTGCACTGTAAACCTTCACTAAATCACACTGAAAGAATCATAATACATATATTTTACATTTGTTTCTGTGCCTGTAGTGAATGTGTACATGTTGTTGTTATATAGTGACATACTGTATATGTGTCTTGTATATCTTACAGGACTGACATGAGAATGATATAGATATATATATATTAAATTGTCAAAAAGGCATGTAAATTTGTGATTAATCATAGCTTATTTTCTTTAATATGCAGATATAAAATAACCTTTCAAGGGGGAGGAAATGCAAGGAGATACACAATAGTGCTGCTAATACATCTCCCCACTGCACCTCCTTCTTCAACCTTTTGAGATGGCAGAGGCTCTGCGTCTTTGTGAAAATGTCTCCTGCCCCCCCCCCCCCCCCCGCTGTCAGTCTTTCACTTCAATCTGGGAGGCTGTGGCTTCCATCCTCCGCCAGTGTCCTGTTCCTCTCGGCTACGGATCCCCCGCACACACACACACGACTCCCCCTGCAGTCGGCGTCTGCCTGAGGCCACTTCTGTTCATCATCCAGCCGTGCACTTAGCAACAAAAGATGCGCGGTAATTTCCCCCCTGTCCGTCGTCCCCCCTCGGGGGCCGCGCTCTAACCTCGCCCGCCAAGGAGACTGACCCTCGTGTCACGCGTGATGGAGGTGTGGAAGCACGCGGCGGCGGTGCAGCCTGAGTGGCAGGACGGGGACTGGGGGGGGCGGCGCGGAGGCGCAGAGATGCTGAAGGCTGCCACTAACCCCAGACGCTCCTGTGCATTTGTTAAAACGACTTCCTGCTGCATTGTCAGGCTCTCGGCTGCACCTGCTCTCTCTCCCGCCTGCTCTCTCTCGCGCTTCACAAACAGATCCACCCCCACACACACAGAACACACACACACACACATACACGTATACACACAGAGCACGCACACACATATACGTACAGAGCACACATAGCACATACACATAAAAATACACATAGGTGCACACACACACACATGCATGCACGCAGATATGCACGCACAGATGCATACTCACACATACACACACACACACACACACACACACACACACACATATATATATATATATATATATATACAGAGTACGCAGAGGATATACACATAAAAATACACACACACATACACACACAAAGCGCACATAAGAACCAAGGCTCTGGGAAGATCTGCCGGAGAACACATTATTGGAATTCTCATGGAGAAACACGACCCTTAGATTTTCTAGACGGGAAAAAAAAAAACGTGCAAGGATGGAGGACACCTCAATCCAATTTCATCAATTGCTGTATTAATCTGAGCAAAAGTCAGTCCCTCCGGCCCAGGGTTTGATTAAAAGGGAGAAGGCACATGACGTAGCCAATAAATCTGATTGTCAAAACTGCAATAAGGAGGGAGAAACAGGCGGAGATGCAATTCTGCTCAGAGTGAAAGCAGCACTCTGACCTCAGCTGTATTGCCATATAACAACTGCACTTCAGATGAAGCCTCCTTTTTTGTCCTTCTTGTTGGCAAGATAATTAGCAGTTAAATGACACAAATCCTACCCTGCATGTTATTGACTGCAGTTTCATATGAAGGGTATTTGGCAACCACATTATAACGCTCCCCAATGAAATTAAATTAAAGGTTGGGTTCAGTGTCACAGGCTTAGCTGACATGCCCATCAAGGATGAAGGACATATGGTTTACTATTTATTACATTAAGCATTATATCAAGACAGATTTTAGCTTATACTCACTATTGTTGATCACTAGCCAGTCAACAGTTGGTTGATTCTCAGTTGTAGCAACATATGCACAACTGAATTTGCCCCTTTTGAAGGGTTGTGAACCAAAGTTACTATATACTATATTGTGTGGTGGGAAAAGTAATTTTCAATTAGAACTGCACTTTTCTAGCTACAAGTGGGCAATTTGGATTGTTCACTATGAAAATATTTAGTATTTGTGTTTGCTATTGCTGTGAAAATGTTTGTGCTTATTACAAAATGCATAATTCTTTTTTTTTTTCATAAGGTACCAGGCAGATATTAGTAGAGTTTGTTGGTGTTTCATTTTCTGTATGATTTTTATTTATTTATTTATTTTAAGTTGCCCAATTGTCTCTGGGCATAAACACAGACCTGCTGCTGTCTAGTCATGTAGCTCCACTCATTTCTTACTGTCATATTCAGTAATAAGAGCCTTTGATCAGAATCTGTCTAAACAAAGTGCTTATCGGGCAGCCTCTTTGCACAGCTTCAAACACATCCAGAGGATGTGTTACAGGTACGCACTTCCTGGTTATCAACTATATTTGGGTTTTTACTCACAGCTATGTCATATGAGTTAGTGTCAGGACTTTTAAATGGAACAGTACTAGTATTGAAATCTTTTCAAGTTTTATCCATAAAGGCCCATGTTGCATTGCCCAGTTTAGAGACTGTATGGTATGTGCCATGGATCAGAACACACAACCTCAGAATCATCTCAGGTAGACAATTTTCATTTATGTTGAAAGGCCTTTATCGATGTATATACAATTCTTTTTCTATTTAACAGCATTGCAAAGATGACTTTTTATACACTGGTTCTATTGTGCATTACTGGAGACAGCTGTCCAGATAATGACTGAGTTAGGCTTGCTAAACCTCACTCTAGAAATAATATCAGTAAAGGTGTTTAAGTCAAAAGCTGTATGAGGAGCTGGTTACTTTCTGAAAGCAAAACATGAAGAACAGCACATACACAAAACTTAGTCACTAGTCTATTTTATCATGTGAAAGCATTAAAAAAATAAATAAAAAAACTGTAGTAAAGACTTTCTCATTTTCTCAGGTAACTGTGTAAGACAAGTAGCTGAAATTATTTTTTTCATATTCACCTCTGCTACAAACGCCATAGTCATTTTATAACGTTTTTACTTTAACATTGGATGGTCTGAACTTGTCCATCAATGCCTTTTGACTCATCGGAAAAGACCAGAAAATCAACCAAGAAGATACAAAAGTCAGATGGCTGTTCCATTGCTCTTACACATACATCTTTAAATAGTTGCCATGTTGAACCTAAAGGTCTGTCAGAGGATGATTATGTAATCCCACACAAATTAGTTGGGGTCATGCCAGAATAATTCAGTAGATCTAATTTTCAATTAAATCCAGCTCATCCTCACACCCTCCAATAGCCCCTAAATGATGGATCCCGAAACCACGCCTCTCTGAGGACAAATGATTCACTTTCACACTAACCCCACATTGACACCTGGCTTTGTGCAGGCTCCACTCATTTCAAACAGTACAGTGCGCACCCTAATACTTGCAGTAGAATGGAGTCTCAATGCAGAAATTCTGCAGAATGATGTCTCATATTATAATGGAAATGTCAGAAGACAAATTGTATTGAGCACAGAATAAATAAATAACTGATTCAAATTGCACTGAAATGTAAATGTTACATGAATTGTTAGAGAATTCAAACGTGTTTATGTTAAACTAAAGTTTATCTTGAACTAAACTATTATGCACAGTTTTTTTCAATAGGCACAGTAATAATATGGAAGTTGGTAAATACAGGTTGATGTAAGCAACTTTCTTAGTTTCATCCAAATATCATTCACCAATGTAGCCGACCTTTTTGTACTTTTACAAGAGATTATTACAAGAGAACTTATTTGTTCATTTAATGTATAATTATGATAAAAGTAAAATAGTCATGTTCTTATCATGTCAGCTAATGTGAGCAAGAAGCACGCACCTTAACACCTTAATCACCTATTTATACATAAATAAAGACAAATCTTAAAAAAATATATACAGCCAACTAATTGAAATCCTGTGTACACTCATTGATGGTTGTACTGTAAGTTGTTAAACCTCATTGCAACAACATCTTTTTACATCATGTGCCTGTTGAATCTGATTGAATATGTCAGTGTTATTATTTTATAGTGCTCAGGCAAAGGGGAAGGAAGTATACAGATACCCAAAGTCTCTTTTCCTGGTGGTCTGAAATATAGTCAATAAAATTAGGTCTGCACTGAGTTTTTTTTCTCCCAAAGTGTCTCACTCACGCATTACAAAAACACTGTTTCGATCCAAAACAGGAGCTTTGCTTTTGGGAGAAGAAACCATGTACAGACATACATCTCAGATCTCTACCTCATTATTTTCCGGCGGCTGATCCAGGGAAGAATGCACTTTAAATGCACTTATGGCTTGCTTCCTGTTTCCAAGTATAAGTACTGCTACAAATATTACCTCACTGATAACAGATGCAATCCTATGTATGAGGAATGCTTCCTCTGCATATTTCTGCTTTTCATGCTTTAAACCTAAATACAGTCAATACAACATCCGTTCCGAGAGCAGTGAGTCCTTCTGAGATCAGATTCCACTGTGTGCCTTCTGCAGGCTTTTCTCCCGACTGTGTTTCCAGCGGGATAATTAAGCCACACGCACGCTTATCCCTGGTCTCCGAGGTGAGGAAGCAGCAGGAATCACCTGACACACTGTTAAGAGCTGCTGGCAGCTTGGTTTTACAGACAGCATCATGATCCACATGCTCTCACAGAGGACTGTGGGGCAGCTATTTTGTCCATAATGTTGTCCAGCGTGCCAAACTTGTGTTCAACGCTGCGGGGAAAGCAATTGGTTTCCACCACCACCATTGAGATAATATTCCTTTGTAATCACGGTCATTCCATAGTCCTGACTCATTGGATTTTGTGAACATGCATTACAATGCATTACAAATTTCTTGCATTTCACCCATTTATACAGGTGGATATTTACTGAGGCAATTGTGGGTTAAGTACCTTGCTCAAGGGTACAACAGCAGTGCCCTCAGTGGCAACCTTACAGTTATGAGTCCTGCTCTTTACCACTATGCTACACTGCTGCCCATGCCTAGATATACATGCCACCTTTCTCTCTTTTTCTCTCTGTCTCTCTCCCTCTCTGTCTCTCTCCCCTCTTTCTCTCTCGTTTATTGTACGCAGCAGAGAAGCATTGTCCCTGCTCTTTGTGTGCTGTGCAGCTGATGTGAACAGGTGCGGCAGTGCAGATGTACAGCCCTGTAGGTGCCTTCCTACGCTCCCCCCAGGCTGTGCTGGAGGGTCGCCAGGCCTTGAAACGCCACGGTTTTCCGGCTCCCGGCTCCAGCTGCCGCGGCGTCCCCCCGGCAGCACAATGGAGCGAGCCCTCTCGCCATCACAGCCTGTAGAGGCAGGGCCCTCTCTGCCACAGTGCGGATTCCGCACAGCGGGGAGCCTCGCGGTGTCTCAACTGGGGGGGAGGGAGGGGGAGGAGGGAGGAGGGAGGAGGAGAGATAAACGCTACTCTATTTGCGGTTCAGCACGCATCTTTCTTACTTTCTCCCCCCCTCAAAATGGCTACCTCTTGTCATTTGAGAAAGTGATACATTTCCCGGGGCTGCGATCATGTTCCCTGGGGGAAGAGGATTATTTACAGATGAACCCAGTTAAAATCCCAAAGCTTCACCAGGTTCTTTGAGGTAGACTTTATAGATAATATTCCTCTTAATTTATTGCCCCTTGCTTTCTGTGGTAACCTATTTCCTTTACTTTTGTCTGGAGCAATTATTGTATGATTCAGATATGGGCAAACTGGCCGTGTTATCACACACAAGACATAATCATCAAGCCTCACACCACAGTGCTCGTGTCAAACGGGAAACAATGAGGTTGACAGAATTTGAATTCCCTCAACCGTTGGACAACATCGTCTCCTGCTAGGGAGCGTCAACACTCATGTTCATCAATAAACAATACCCTGTTCTCGTTAGCATTTACAACAATCTAACGAAGGCTGTTATGCAGAAATGCAATCATCCAAATGATGAATTAATTAACCCAATCCGATAGCCTGAGCTTCAGGCAAGGGGATTTGTCTTAACAATGTAGTGGGTTTGTAACCTCCCAAATATCACCTCACAGAGGCACTCTCAGATGGTGAAGCTACCTTGAACACAGTCACGCTGTATGAGCCGTGCCTGGCTTTGCAAAACACTGCACATTCACCATTCCTGTGGCCATCCATAGTAGCAACTTGGCTTGTAGCAGATATTTTGTAGTAGCTGTAAGTAGCAAAAATGTTGCCCTGTTAAGCCAGCTAATTGATCAGAAGTTTCAAAGGGGAAGAAGTTCTAAAATAATTCTGAGTCATAAGTACACTGTGAAAATTGATTCATTTTTCTGGTAAGATATGATATTTGAAAAGAGAGAGTTCATTAAGCATGACATTACATTTTGTGCAGTCCCTTTTGTACATCCTGGTTTATCTGGGACATGCGGGGCAGTATTAGAAAAGAAGCAGTCATTGATATTTAGTATTAACATCTCAGCTATCTAAATTTGGTGAGCGTACATCACATGAGCAGTCGACTTGTGAGATCACTCAATAGGAGGAAGGAGCCACATAAATAGGCGAAATCAGGAAAAAACAAAGAAAGAAGCACATCTTAAGACACACATCTCCTTTACTCAATTGCAGACTTCATTCAATTTCACACAACACTATAAAATAATCTGGCATGTAAAATCACTCCACAATATAGTAAATTATATAATGTGCAATTTTAGAAATTAAGAAAAAGTGAATGCAGTTTTAATGAATATATTTATTTCATGGCATAATGACAGTAGCTACAAATAATATATGGCTTATTGAAAACAGACAGGCTGTTTTATTCTATTTTGTTCTTGCTTCCTTTGCGTGTGATTATAGCATGTTTCAGCACTTGTGACTGTAGGTACATAAAGCCAGGGAAATCTTGCGCTAATTATGACTGAACTAAAATGTCATGACTGCCATTAGGTAGATAGGAGGAGCATGTTGGGATGAGAGCAGGAATATCACTGTCCAGGATTGCCAGGCATGTTGGTGTGCACAGGTCAATGGCATCGCAACAATTCATTTACACTGGTTCCTCTGCCTGGCAATAGCAACGGAAGCCACGTGTCACCTCCCCTTTGCAAGAGTGAGGTTTCTGATTGAGACAATTCTAGGGTTGGCATCCTCGGAGGTTACAAACAGCCGCAGAGACACCATGACATCACCATGACAACTTTGGGCTGAAGGCACGAGAGCCTCGCCTTGCACACTGCACTTTACACACATTAAAATTAACAGCCTTGCACTTACACCTGACAACAAACAGCCACACATCAAACCCAGTCAACAGGCTTTCCGGGCACACCCTACTCACCTGCTGTGACCCTGGTGGATCACCTCAGGGATGCTGTGGATCGAATGTTCATATTCTGGATCCCTGACTCCACACTATGCACTTGCTGGGCTGTACGTATCACTCTGTATAGAACAGGGCCTAACAGTGTGACAGAAATGCCCTTGTAGTGTCAGTGTTGTGTTTTGCATGGTGTAAACGTACAACAACGTGAAACACCGGACCCCTTCATCGAAAAACTGGACCACCTTGGCATTTACTCCCCTTTGATTTGGTAATAGGTTTGGAAATTAATAAGTTGATGTGTGGCCCACTATTATGTGCATTCCATTTTTTTCTGGCGTTGAAATAAACTAGCATGATCAATCAATCTGCATTTTATTCTTGTTTAAAAAAAGACATTGGAGCCAAAATCATTTGTTGCATTCTTAATGCCTTTCAGTTTACATTTATGCACACACACACACACACACACACACACACACACACACAGAAGAGAGCCATGGTGGTTGTGTGAAAGCATGCCAGTCCCTTACAGTGGCACCTGCCTCTCAGGTTGTCTGCCACCCCTTGCTGTGTTGCTTCCTAAATGATTGCCTTCTGCTCTCTCTGGCAGAAATTCCCTGTTGGAGGGGGAACTGAGGATGTTTGTGCATTTATACCTGAGGGAGGTAATTATCCAGGTTTTAGCAAGTGACGAGCCTGGCCACTCTCCCAATATATGCTGCAATCCCAAACTAAGTTAGTCAGACGCCTCAGTCAGCCAGCTATGCTCCTTTCAGTGTGCAAATATTTTTATTCACCCTGTCTACGTTGCTCATTTCCCTTTACTGATTAGTCCTGTTAATACACAGCCCAGTGCAATGGGTTTGTCTTCTCCTTTTCCTCACTCGTCCCTGGCACTGCATGGTTTAGTTTATCCTGTTATAATTGGCTTTAGAGTGTAATCTTTCCAACTCTGTTCAAGCAACGTAGCTGGAAAGCTTTTGTTACTTAGTGACTATGGCAGTCACAAGACATGCAATTTCAGGAACAAAATTCATTTGTAAAAAGCCATTTTTTACTTTATCACTTCAGTTTATTACAGAAATAGTGCCAACTCCTACCTCCTCAAAAATGATATCAGAGTAAGATGTATTATTTCCAGTTTATACAAAAGTGAAGCATTATTTTACAGTCACTGATTTTAACCAGTAAACTCAACGATGTCTCACTGTGAAAATGAAGAGGAGAGTTGGAATCTTTTTTCAGCTTTTTACACTTTTTAACATTTGTAAAGTGATAAGGGGGAAGGGGCTGAGGAGGTATTCAAAGAAAGTACAAACTCCTGCCAGCCACAGTATGCTTTACAGAACCCAGTATTAATGCAGATGAATCATTTATCTAATTGCCATTTATCTAATTGCAGGAAATGGACATTAGATATAAACTACTACTACTACTACTACTGCTACTATTATTATTATTATTATTATTATTATTATTATTATTAACAATAACAATGATGATGATAAAAATAATAATGATAATAATAATAATAATATTCAGGTACTGTACAGATTTCCACATGTTAAGCACTTCACACAGTGAAGTTGAAGGGAATATATGCGTATTCAATGGCCTGAATATATGGAGAGATCGGTCGCAGGGATAAGGATCGTCCAGCCGCTATGATAACCGCAAACGCAGACCACACTTGGAGGCCCTTGGTGTGCGACAGAGAAAGGGAAAAACAGCAAATGTCCATAGAATAATTTCAGCCTCTGCCTCCCCTGGGACTGCCCCCCCCCCCTTCCCTTCCCTTCCCTTCCCTTCTGTATAACTGCCGTCTGATGCCGGATGTCTTTCCGACTGAAAGTAGAGAGACATCAGCACCGCAGCCAGAGAGACTTCAGCTCAGGGCTGCCAGTACACTCCACTCTGCCTCCATATTAGGAGGACGGGCAATTAATTCTGTGAGTTCTTCATGACAAATGCAGAGCAACCATAGGATTTTTCTATTCATGCCGTCCTTTTCTCTGAGAAGCATGCTTTTAGAAGAAGGGATCTCTACCAAGCGAGACTGCAGTATCTATGTAGAATGGTAGCAAGAGGATGCGTACGGGTATAAAGAACAATGGATGAACAATGGATGTCCCCTGCTATCAAATGTATGCTGTCAAAATTTCCATTTCCCATATTAGGTTTAATGGAAAAAAACAACCAAACACGGTTTATCCAATGGTAAATAATGTTACATATATAACGCCTTGAAACCAAAGCTGGCAAACTGGCTTTAAATGCCCAGATAAGCCTGTTTTTATATAGGCCATATTCTAATAGGGCTGAGGAAAAGCCTATTTTCTGCGTATGGAAATGATCTAATTGCAGATGGCTTTATTACCCAAGATACCTTGTGTTATATTGTGGCTTTTTTGTGTTTTTTGATAGAGGCATATTTCAGCACACCTGCAAGCTATCCAGCAATGGCTTTGAAATGCCTATTAGCTAGAAGGTCCTTCTCTTTCAAAATTGGCAAATGCATTGTAATTTTGAAAAACAGGTTTTCTTTTTTGCCTGTATTTGGCTACAAGGCCAAACAATAATATAAATCATATCCTTAGGCTGATATGATCCAATATAAATTCTTTGTCCAATGTTATGGTCTGCTTTGTGATTTGAGGGTAACTTCCATCTCACAGTTTAAGTGGTGTTGAATGAACATGTTCCAATTAAGAGCAAAAAGACTGAAGATGTCTGAACCAATACAAAATAAAAATGATTATCCCTTCAAAAACCGAGTATAGTAGTACAAAAATGAAGACTCGTGCAAGGAAAACTGTCATGAAAGTAACCAAGCTGCCACCAATGATATGTATGGCAGAAGAGGGCGGTTGAAAACTGGAATTACAGTTCCACCTTAAGAAAAGTACCTTAAAAGATTATCTCGGTTATTTCACCGGCACTGAGCCGGCACTAATAGTCCAAGGCAGATATTGAAGAGCAGCGTAGGGCCGCGGAGATCTATTAGAAATTCCCATCTACGCGCCTCATACATATTGATTTCTGACACCAAGCAGCAATGAAAGGCCCTCGGGAATAATATATTTAGCAGGGTTTGCAGTGGGGAGGTCACAGAGAGCATAAAGATTAGCTTCAGAAGACCCGGACAGGACAGTGTGTGAGCCAAATTCCAGACGTACATACATACATATTTCTGTGTGTTTTCCACATCACACATTATTTTCATTAAAGACGCATGTGTGTGCTAAGAAATCCCAAGCTCCTCCTTGGAGGAAAAAAAAAAACACAACAACAACAGCACAGAAAGCCTACAGATGTCTCTGTTGCATCAGAGCTGTCAGGAGGGAAACATGTGACACATCTTGTGTTTATGAGTTTATCTCCAAGGTATGCTGAAGGCTGAAGGTTCTGCTTTATAAAACAATTCCATCTCACTGGCTTTGAACTTCATAAAAGAATGTATTTGTTTCTCAAGACTTTTGTGTAATCTAAGCTCTTCTTGTCTAAAAGAGCAGCGCTAACAGCTAGTTGTATTCATAATAATAATAATATTAATAATAATAATAATAATAATGAATCATGAATCTAATAATAAAGCTTTACTTTTGGATAGATGAGGCTAAATCATTTGGATAGATGAGGTTAAATCTATTTTATGTGGTCCTCGCTTCCCTTAAAAAACCCTCTCTTCCACCAGAGGGAAAGATGTGTACATTTGCGGGCTCTGAGGAGGCTCGGCTGCCCTTTGTTTTGTTTGCTGCCTCCAGCTCGGCGTGTCTGAGTCCTCTGCTTAACATGTTTGGGATGCGCCGCTCCAATGAGCTTGTCCAGGTGAAAGGGTAATTGCTTAAAAGGAAACGCGACTGCCAAGAGCACAGCTTCGACCAACTGGGGGATGGCTTGACATCTCGGTGAGAGCTCTTAACACCACTTTCTCCTCTCACCTCGCCTCCCTCAGACGGCCTGCATGCGCAATGACATCGACATCCTGTTTTTAACAGTTCTTCAGTGTAGCACTTGGCAGCCTCTCCAGAAATTACAACTGCTCCTGGACAATTTTGCCAAATGCAGTCCGCACGTGGGATGGAGCAGAGAGGAGGGGAGAAAGAATGAGGGGGTTACAGTAAAATTACTGATCCTTTTTTTCTGAAGCTGACAAAATCAGGATGTCCAGAAAAAAATATTTTTATTTTTATTAATATTATTCCCTTTTGAATACCACATCACGTTCTCAAAATAAAATTCCTCAATGATTCAGTCAGTCAGTGTTTACTTTTATCTGACAAATTAATAATCTTGTTCCTCAGAAATAAAGCTAGATTAACTGCTATGTAAATCACATTAAAATCTTTGTGCACAATGGAAGTTTACCAAAGAACAAGACATTGAGAATAAATATTGTAGGACTGTTGGCTAACTAGAAGAATGGAAATAAGGAGAGAACAGACAATTGGCTTTACCGCTTGAAAGCCTTTGTATTTTCCTCTTTTGACAGCTGAACGTGTCTGTCGACCTGTACCACGTTACAGCTCATGACAGGAATAACAAGGAATAACACCATTAGATTGGAGGTGAGGTCTGCTTTCTTTGACTCCAAACCCCCTTTCTTCAAAGTGTAGGCTTCAGCTCTGAATAAATGAAAGGTATATGCTCCCAAACAATTATTGAATGCTGAAATTAGTCTCAGAAATCAGAGAAGAAATTACAACTCATTTTGTGTTGGTGGACCCACTGACAAGATGCATAATTCCATGCAGCACCAAGCTTAGAAGGCTACTTGTTAGGTAGTAGAATAATATTGTTCAGTTGGAGTCAAAAGTTCCAGCAGTATCATTTCAAACTGTCCTTCTCCATTTCCATCCTCCTTCCTCCTCCATTAATTTTATGTTTACAGACATTTTTGAGAAACCTTGGTAAGTTAGTGTTGGCATGAATGAAATTTTTTTTTTTCTTTTTTAAAATGTGTATTACATACACATTACCCACTGGGACAGGCAAATAGCTGGATATTAGTTAATATCTGAAGTATTAAAGTTAACAATCTTCAAGCAACATCTAGTTTCCCCATGTGAAGCATTGCACGCATATTTATGTTAGAATGGCAAATGACCATTCATCCACTAACGTCATCTTAGAATATTTGCTGTATCATTTCACTTGCTAGCCAGTCAGCCAAGTCTTCCATGGCAAAATCAATCATTGTTTTTACTAGAGGACAGGTCAAATCTATCCAAAACGCACCTTGGTATGAACTCCTCATCAAAGTAAGGTCACTGCCTGACCAAATACTTTAAGCTTTCTGCAAGTTGTGGGCTGTTCTTTAGGCTATGGCATCAGCACCGAAGTTGACGGCTCCGAAGTTTGGAGTTCCCACACGTGGATAAGCAACAGCATGCTATTAGTTACATTGCATATTGCAAGTGCCAGTCCTCTCTATATCAAGTCTACAGAACAAGTTGCATCAAACAAAAGACACATCATTATAATAAGTGAGAACAATAAACATGAAATGTGTACACAATGAGAAAAGTGTCATTTCAAATCAAATTTCTCAACCAAATTTTGCTCTATTAACTAGAACCCAATCAGCCCAAACCATAGGAACTGCAGAATGTAAGAGCTATTTAAGGAAAAGCTGTTGAGTTAAGGTAAAAAAAACTGTATTAAGGTAAAAAAAAATGTTTTGAATTAGATAATGACAGGACTCCATCTCTTGTCTTGTGTTGTAATGTTGAGAGTTTAATTCAAGGGTGTTTTCCAGATTTCTGTGGTAGTGTGGTAGATAGTGTAAAATAGTAATATCAATGTAATAAGAAACACTGTACTGAAATGTTTAACTTTTTCTCATTAATTATGCACCATTGTGTGCCATTGAGTACCATATTACACGGTGTAAGTGAGCCCAAAGAGATTCTAAAAGCAGTTTGCTTCTTACAAATTAAAATGGTGTTAGTATAGGAATGATTCAGTCCCAGTGTTTTTGATCACTATATATACTTGATTTTGATAACAGTATTTTTTGTTTTTTTACAATTAGAGAGCACTGTATTTGCTCTAAATTACCTATACAAAGCAAAAGTATACAATTGAATTTTATTATTATTAATGTTCAAAGATTAGATTGTCCACTGGAGAGGGGACAGAGAAGTCAACCTTGGCTGATGCCTCCAAAAATATAAAAATAAGGTGAACCTTTATTTTTCATTAGAACTATGGCTGTGAGGTGCTTGTATATACATGTTATCATATTTATAAATCCCTCTCCTAAACTCCTGTACTCAAGTACAGGCCATAAATACAGCCATTCCAGACAATCAAAGGCCTGCTCAGCATCAAGCCACAGAACTACAGAGGTAGATAAAACATCTGAAGCTACTAGGAGAAGCAATCTGTCTGAGGCAAGCCTGACTTTTCTTAGCTAAAAACAGCTGTGTAAAGAGTTTGTGTGTAATTTTACGTTCACATTAGAGAAAATGGGTGATTCTCAGAATAGTGCTGGACACTTGCATTTCTTAATGCAAGATAAATGGCCATGTTTACACCTCTACAAAACAATGCTTTTTTTAAATGATTTCATTATAGCCTGCAGTAACAAGCCAAGGAGAGATCAAAACATGAGATATGCTGTCTATACCAGCGGACCTCCCCATCAGCCTTTCATGTCGTTGAAAATGAATCCTGCGTTAAAAGGAAATCATTTTTGAGTTTTGGTGTAACTTTTTATACACAGTTAAAACAGATCAATTCCACTTGCAATTAGACAAGTGTTAATCAGGAGGTAAAGAACTGAATCCTATATTAACTTTGGTCACATCAGATGAAATATCATCCTGTAGTTCTAATTGACTCTGTATTTTACAAATGGTTATGAATACAACATTTCATGAATTATTAAATACAACTTATTTGGCCTCTCATTAACAGTGTTATTCAGTGTTACTCAGATTGAGAAAAGAATTTAGTCATTGTATTATATATTCAGTTACTGTGGATTCTGTAAAAAATAGACTGACTGTATTCTCATGCATGTTGTTGATTATAACTTAGCTGTTTTTAAGATATAGTTTGTTTTGAAATAATGTGAACTGGTAGAACTGGAGAACTGTCCTTGATGAAACCTCTGCATCCCAGAGTATTCTACAGTCATCTGTAGCAGCACAGTTTAATCTACATTAATCCTATAATTTAATTTTGAATTCTTTACAGCAAAATTCATTTTGCAACAATATTTCATTAAAGAATGACAGAAAAAGACATTCATCTCTGAATGGATTAGGGTACATATGAAATCAATTCTATGATATAGTTTAAGCCTTGAACAAAGGAAAGTCAGTATCTCAGTAGCTAGACTTAAAGCTCTCTATACATCAACAGCACCTAAATAGGAAATAAACAGAGTACTGTAATGGTTACAATTATTTGAGAATTTTAAACATGTCCATTTTATCAACCTGTAACATCACTGGGGATCAAATTCATGTTCACACCAATGGTCAGACAGAACTCAGAGTGAAAGTAACAAAAGACTCAATGGATTTAAATATTCGGCATATTCTGAACACATTGGGACCATGCACACCCATTAAGCTATTTTTTAAATGGTCATTAAAAACACAGTCTAGCCTCTTTACAATGTCTCGAACCCAGGAAAACCTGGGATTGAGATTTCAGTTCATTACATAAGCTTTCCTTTTGTTTTGTTTGTTTGTACCCCTGAGGCATAAAAGAAGCAATTAGTTCATACAATTTAATCTGAAATCTGGATAGATGAAACAGTTTTCAATGTGAATACTGAATCCTACCTATATTTATTAATTACCTGTAAAATATCATGGTAGGTAGCCTTTTAATAAGAAACATATATCCTTGCGTGTGTTCAAATTAGTACTTATTAGTACTCTAAACAAATTAGAGTCGCATGATATAAAGATAATGCTAAAGAGTCAATTGATCTGATCACTCATCTGGATACAACCAGGGGTACATCTATTTACACTTTGTCATCCTCATTCTCCTCTCCCTCGTATGTGCCCCAACCAATCAGCCATCATGCTCCATGTATACCCTCCTGCTATGAACCACTATTACCCAAGCTACTGTCTGTATAGTATGTGACATATCGGAGCAGTGGCAAATTTCCCACTATTCCTGCCTCACCCAAGTTGTATTTTTTCCCCATCCTGTTAGAGCACATGCAGCTACACACATAAATGATCAGACATGCCCATTTTTAATCAAGTACACATGAGCATGTATACACATCAATGTGTACGCACATGCATGTAAGCATAAATACAGTACAGATACACAGCCACTTCAGGTCATATTGGTCTTGCCAAAAAATATGATATACATCAATACAGCATAAATATTCAGGCAAAAAAGATGAAGCTTACATTTCATAAAGATATTCTACATGCAATGCAGGGAAAAAAAACAAGATACATTTGTGATAAATTAACAAATTAATCTGTAGTCAATTTATCCACATATTAAAGAACATGCGGGCCATTTAAATCAGATTTTAGAACTCATATTTAAAAATTACTTGAAATTAAAAGGAAGACATTTCAATTCACTTTAGGTAAGAACCTGTCTGAACCAGTCTGAAGAAAGAGATTCCTGGCTGTGTGGTACCGTTGTCCTTCAACGGGTAATTTTTGGGCAACAATGCATAGTTCCTTGGCTAATTCAACATATTTTCAGACAAATTATTAAGAAGAGAAGAGAAAAAAGAAAATGAAGAAAAGAAAAAACATGTAGCCAGTCTTATTTCTGATAAAACTCAAGACATTGTGAAATCTGTGAAGGCCATTCCTGAATTGACATTTCCCATCGATGGCCAATTTCTCAATACAAACAATTCTTAGGCCTTTTGGGGTAACACACAAAACTTGAGTGATGGTTTCTATTTAAACTTAGTTCTTAAATGCCGTGTTCTGAAAAGAGGATGGGGGAAGAAAGGTAACAAAAACAACCCCTGCTTGATTGATGAACTCTATGATTGAGAAGAGTTCTGTGAATCAGGGATTTCTGAAGAAAGCAATTTCTGAACCATTCAAACATTTTGACCTTCATTTGGTAACACAACCTCATTGTTCAAATTCAGCTAATTTCTTTATATGGACAATAGAAATGGAATGAAATGACTCTGCAGTAGAAATGAGTTTAGTCCCCTACTTCTAAACCCATTTTACACCCCTTTTATCTCTGTTAGAGCTGTAACCTCACTGCCTTTACAGAGTATGGGAGTGATCTGTTTTACCTACATCAAACTCTTCTTGCAACCTCTGTATTTTTTAATGAGTAACATAATATAGGTACACCTTGCATGTTCAATGTGCATTTAACATAGCTTCATTAAGATGCTGCTGTAGTTTCCACTACCTTAGCTAGCGTTGTCATCACTGCTGCCAAAACCATTAAACCAAAACCATCACTCCTCCGATTTGAAATAGTTTTCACTGTAACCTGAATAAAATGTACCACTTTGCTGTTCAATCATAATTGCACTCTCCACATGGATCTGCATGTCAGTATGTGGACAAATTGATTTAAGTTTAATCTTTTGCCAAGGAAGGCTCGCAGTCACATTAGATCGCTGTTTGGATGCCACAGTTGCTTAATCATTGCCACCTGAGAGAAAAGATAAAGGGAAAAGTGAGACACGGATTGCTTATTTTACAGTGAGACTCACAAACCTTTTTCTCTTACTGGCATTTGATAACATAATTGATAAGTCATGGAGTAAGGTGGGTTTCCTAGAGGTTGCCATAGTTTTTTTGGCACAAATTGGATGAGATGTATGCAGTATTGTCCCCTTTACTACACTATCTAACATGTCAGCCTCTAAGAGGATCTTAAAAACAAACATAGGTTTGGTGAATTTCAGTCATCCAACCACAAAAAAAGCAATGCCCCGAAGATGAATAATGAATGTGCAGGATGTGATCCTATATAACTTTGATATTCATGTTACCTTATATATATTCTTTCCTTTATTCATCCAGTAGCAACATGTATTAATTGCAGCGCATTTAAGTAACAGACAAGAATTAAGGCAAAGATTATATAGCAACAAGACCCTGAAATAGTGGTATTTTTAATGGAAATGGTGGAAATATAGACTTGTGTCACACTTTTTTAGTGAGGAAATAGCAGAGAACCACTGAAGCTCACACTAAGAACTAATTATACCAAAAAAAAACAATAGTTTTGCTATAATAGCACTGTAATCCTAATGGAAACAAACAAACAAACAAAAAATTTCTATGATATAATTTCTAGGATTTTCAACTTTAAAAGAACATTATTTTACATTCCAATTTCCTTGCAAATAAGGCTGAGAATGTATTATTCCTATTCTTATTCAGATTGGTTGAGGTCTTGCATATCATTCTCAGAAAGAAAATGTGATAATTTATACATCTAAGGGTCTGGGGTGGAAGAGGAGAAGGGAAATTGGGTGGTATTTCTGTACAGCAGAGGGGTACATAGTTGGTTTCCTGAGCAGGGATGCACCACGGGCCTGTTTGTAGACAGAAGTGACGCCAGAGAGAGCATTTAGGTGCTGATCAGGGAGGAGGTGATGAACGAGAGAATGTATGATGAGACTGTATGAAGACGAAGGGAGAGGACAGGTTGTTGGATTGTAAGATATCAGAAAATCTGAGGTGTCATCAACCACGAGAGGAGAGAATGCAGAGAATAAGGGTAGGCCAGGGTGGACATACATAAGATAATCATTGATTGACTGGCCTATGGTTTAGTCAGTTCAAAATGGTCTAGTTCCAGGTAGGGCTGGGCAATATGGCCTATAAATAATATTGCAATATTTTTAGGCTATATCGCAAGACACAATATGTATCTCCTCTAAAGCACTTCATAAATGCTCGATTTAATCCTTTGATGCATACAATCACACCAATATGATGATTCTAGTAGTCCCTGCAACATATGTCTGCGCATATTCATTAGTGGCTTCTATTGGAACATTTTAAAATTGTCTGTTTCTTCCAACTGACTTAAAGCAGCAGCTCAGAGCAGCCTTTGCTCCAGTTGTGCCATTAGCAGCAGAGAGAGGGACTTGACTCTGGGCAACCTGCGCTTGGAAGCATCAATCAAGGAAATCAAGCATCAAGCATCAATCAAGGAAATATTCCATACATATTCCATACATATTATTCCATATATAATGGGACATAACAGCATCAAATCATAGATGTTGACTGGTGCCCCTTTTAAAGAATGGTTTAGACTTGAATAGTCATCACCCAGTGAGAACTATTACTCAAATGCACCATTCATTGAGACTTACCTGGTAATAACACACCTGTAACAGGACACGTCTAGCACAGTCCCTCTCTGACAGGGCAAGGCGAAAAAGAAATAAAACAACCGCTGCCTTTAGGACACAACTGCAGTTGTAAAAAGAATCACAAAGTAGCTTTAAATCACACCATATTGCAATACCAGTGTACCATTGTGTACCAGCACCTGTTCTATATGTTAACTGTGAAGCATAAGCCAAATAGGTCTCATTAACCACAGAGAGGACATGTGTAGAAACAGAAGTGGAGACAACACTTCTCTTAGACAGTCAGTCAACAGTTGACTGTCTCTGGTTATCCTAATATTGATGTCGTCATGAACCCTAGCTGAATATAAGAGATAATGTCCAGGAATATTTTCACACTGACTAAATGAATACCAAGATTGTTATCAAACAGATCAAATGCAGCTTATTTCATTGATACATAAACTGCAATACATTTGGCAACATTCAAAACACCATAAACAGTTCGTATGAAATGGTTACTCTGGGTTATTTCTACCAGCTCCTATAATGAATGAATTCTATCTAGACTTTCTCCATAAAAGTTTTTTATATGCTACATATTTCTTTTTTTTATTATCTTTAAAAGGGCAGCACTTTTGGGTCAGAACATTTACTTCCAGTCACAAATTAGTCTACAGAGACAAGATGCCATTCACTGCTTCAGTCTGTGCTGCCACACAACTGCACTGGATGGCGCATTAGCATTCCGAGAGTGAAGTGTATTTAGCACTATGCGACAGTTCAGCGGAGGCTTGGTCCAGCTTTCTCCGTGGAAGTTGTTCAGAGCACTGCAGCGGGTGGGCGGGGCGGCCTGTCAAAATGGGATATAAAGCACGGGTGTACTGGCAGACGTATGCATACAAATAGACATCCATCCTGAGTATAGAGGATGAGGAACACGCTGTGAACTGTTTGTCAAAATGCATATTACTTTTTGGATGTAAAAGCACCTCTTTAAAAATGTATGTATTTTTTCTAAATATTATATAATCAAAGTCCTGATAACATTTTGGCTAATGTCATGTTCACATAAGAGAGATAATTATGCTGATTTTAGACATGCACTTCTTTTATGTTTAACAAATGAAGAAAATGAGTGAGCAGAATTGGTCGTAATATTTCAAAGTGAAACCCCCCCCCAAACACACACACACACACACACACTGAGGATACTGTGGTTTCTCATTTAAATTATTTGAACAGGAAGAAAAGAAATCTGCTATTTACATAATCTCTACATAATCACACAATCTGACATAGAAAGCATGAAAATTTGAATTATCTAAACTGTAGTGACCCTTTCCCAATGGCTGACCCAGCCTACATTTCTGTAAATCAGTAGGATTAGTAATTATTTATTTTATCTTGAAAATTGACGAACTTGTCATTAATGTAATATTAATAATACTGCATATCTATCGGTGTGTCAGGAATATTACACTTATTTCCATACTGTCAATACAATTTGTATAAAATGCATTTTATTGATATAAAACAATGAAAAGCCCTTGTGCTGCAACACTATATAGTTATATATATATGTTGCTATACTGTGGTGAACTAGTCACTTACCTTTTATTCCTTCCTAGTACAAAAAAAGCTATGTAGCTTTTGCAACACAGTTGATATCTACCAAGCAAACATTGCATCCAGTGTGTGGAAAAACCTTTTATTGTTGTTTTTTTACTTTGGTCACTATAGGCTTTGTCGCATAATTAACAACAGTAAAGCTAGCTAGCTGCACTTTTTTTTTGTTTTACAGCCGTCACATAAAAATTAAATATAGTTAGTAGTGACCTAGAAGGTAACCTTGCATATTAGGCCTAAGATGGATTTGCCTTGTTTTCAGTAGTCTGTTGCTAGCGAGCTGGCTAGTACGTCCATCAAGGAAAAATGCATTTTATTTACTAAATACAATTGCCTAGCTAGCTAATTTAATATATTTTAGATGAGGGGTTGAAGGTGGATACATTGCATCTGATGGGCTGTTCCCATCAATAGCTTCATTGCAATAATGGATAATTGCATAAATGATACTAAATGACAGCAATAAACATAAAACAGGAAAGAAAATAAAATCAACCTTCTGAAGCTGGAATTATCAGGTTTGAGTACAGGTCCAATGCAAGAGGCTTCAGGTGTCTGGTAAAGATGGCCAGAAGATCTCATGCAATGAAAGTTATATAGGCTACCTGGATATAGCTGGATTTGAAATCACACCCTAAGAATCAAATGAATTAACTACAACTCTATACCACTGTGACTGTTTTGCACTGACTAGTAACCTAGACAGATTCTCAACAGCTTTGCACATATTTTCTCTGCACTAATGTAATCACTGTGGTTTCATTCTCCCCTTAGATCACCTTTGTTTGTCCGAAAAGTAAAAATACAAGCTATCCCACACTACAAGGCTGGTTTAATGTGGAGGTAGCTATAGCACAGGGTACAGTAATGGGTTCATTGTCAGCAGCAGAATGGTGCTGCTGCAGTCTGACTTGCTGCTCCTCGATTAATTGATTTTTCAAGGTGCCGTTAATGGTCCCGTAATTGCTTTCACTCCCTTATCCGATGCAACATTTGTACTCTCTTAGTCAGGAACGTGGGAGTTGTGAGAGGCTAAGGCAAAATGCATTATTCTTGCATCCAACTAATTCTTAAGTCTGTGGAAAATATGTTTGATACTAAACTAGAAGGAACAGGGAAGGACAAAAACAAATTACATTCTTACATTTGAGAATTAATTCATGCAAGGGACATTTTTATAAGGGACATAATAATACCACAAAATCAATGTGCTTAGCTCCCAGTTGGCTGACAAGGTCATGAAGGTCTGATTCAAACTGTTGGAAATATGGGTCCTCTATCTGAAAAAAAATCTGTGGTAGGCTCTTTGTTTGCTTGGGTTTGGCAAATCTTAACTGGAGCCCCATAATTTTCATCTGCCAGGGCCTCAGATGGACACATGGTTTTGTATGGACGGGTACACCTGCATCATCACTACTATACTCTATCTGGCGATTCTCCACTTCCCATAGTGAACACCTGGCAAGTTCAACCCAAGCCTGATGTTTTTCACATATACACCTCTGCACCAGCAGCTCAGACATGTCCTCCTAAAGTGCGGCCTCCAACTCTCACTGGGCCTCTGTGCTGTAAAAAATCCCTCCTTCCTCTGTTCTCGGGTTCAGTTGTGATGTTGACTCATTTCAAATGCGAAGCCTGATTTTTCCACTCCCAGCATCCCCACATTGTTCAGCTGCCTAACAAGGAACACTGTCTATCCATCAAAAGAGCAGTTAAGTGTTTTTTTTTTTTTCTTTTCACTGACTACATTAGCATCACAGGGCAGCCACAGCCACAGTCTGCTGGCCTTGACTGCAGGACAAACTCCAGCTTTTGTTACAAATTTCCACCTATGGCGCAAGTGCTTCGGTTGTATCTTCAAGAGAATCTTTTGAAACAGGATGCACATTGCATTTTTTCGGTTTACATAATTGAAAGTATTTTGCGATCGCGTGAAGAAAAACTCCATAATTTCTAGAGGCACCATGGAAATGCACTGTTACTTAGCAGATTTAAAATAGGCCTGCTGCTATTTTTCAGCTTTGTTGTGTCATTTCCTGTGAGTGTGGGCATAACTCACCTGCCACGCAGCTGAGCGCGCTCACTATGTTTTTGGGGGAGGGGGGTGCAGTGCAAGGGGGGCCTTGTGGAAATGAAACTGGGATGCTATTGACAGGTCGAGAGAGGGCATCATTCAAAGATGGATGTCAGATGTAAGAGCCTGCACAAGTATTGCATGAATTCTGAAATGGTCTTGGGGAGAATTGCTGTAGTAAATGTACGTATGTCGTACCAACTTCTGAAATGCATATGTGCACTAAAATACAGATCTGTTGACCTGACAAAATTAAATTTCTGTTCTTAATTGGTTTGAAAGACAGTTGCATGATACTGTAGAAGTGGTGCTGTAGAAATTCCATCCTCTGAAACACAAAGTGATTGCTAAATCGGACATTCGGTGACATTAAGCCACCCATTAGCATTATATGGATGGATTGTTATATTAAATCAATGCAAATTGATTATTTTAATAGGTCAATAATATTTCAACCATGATAAATACAATGATCATGGTTTTCAACAAGTGTGATGGAAAATCAATACCGCGGCCACTACCACCACTGCACATTCTTTAGCTATGATGCTGTTGCTTCACTTACACCTTTTAGAAAAAAAAATATATATATATAACATGGACCATTCATTCTTACTCAGATACTGAATAACGAGGACCCCAGCATGTGTTATCCTTCTGTTCATCCATCTATCCATTCTTCAGTTCACATATGTCTGGGTGAGGTTTGTACCAGCAGCATGGTGTGTGGGGAGAAATGGGCAGGTCCCAAGGCCATCCCAGATATGTCATCCCTCCAGCGTTGTGGTCTCTACCCGTTTGGACAAAACTATAAAGCAGGCACCCAGTGTGCAAGCTTGCCACATGCCTGAGCCACTTTAACCACATTTTTTTTTCAATCCAGGGACTCCACTCCAATGCTCCCTTAAAACCATAACTCCTCATCCTGTCATAGAATGAAAGCCCCACATTTCTGCAGAGGAACTTCACTTCCATTGTTTGTATCCACTGTCTTACCTTTTCTGTCATTACCCAGAGTGCATAGCAATAGGTGAGAATGGGAATGCAGATCACCCTGTGAATGGAAAGTACTGTTCAAAACTTTTTGTCTCACACAGACGAGGCTACACCAATCTGCCAGCCGACCTTGTGCTTCTACTTGCCACCATTCAAGAACAATAACCTGAGGAACATGCATCCACTAATGGGAACTGTTTTCCCCACACAGGAGGGAGATAACTAAGACCTCGGATTTGGAGATAGCCATGAGCTCAGATTCTGCTTCTCATCCTAGCCACTTCACGCTGAGATCAATCTCCAGGTTTCTTAGGTTTCTTTCACAGTTAATTTCCATGAAATGTATATCATGGAAACCGTGGCTTCTGTGCATGTGTTTACCTTTGTCTTTGCCCTGGCACTGGAAAATACAGCCTGTCTTGGCATTAAAGGGCTATAGTTATGATCTATTGTATTACCTTTTATACAGCACACTGTATAAAAGGTGCTGCTTTTCATTCAAGTGCCATACAAGGTGTCTTATCAAATTAAGCTGTGCTGCTTTATTTCAACACTAATACAACATCATGAGTTCAACAGTCATTTAACCGAATTAACTCAACCTTAAAACTAAATACAGTCTGGTGTGATTGAGTGGTACGTTAATTGTTGTACCTTATTTTTTATGCTTTCTGATGTCTTTGGTAATGGTTTCACTTGTCAACTTAATGCTGAGTAAGAGGCAAAACGATTCTAACAGTTGCTTGATACAATTACTCAAAGCACATTGGGGTTAGATTTCTTCTACCATTGTGTTACCTGCCAAAAATATTTCTGTTATCAAAAATTGTGGTACTTCCAGGTGGTTTGATATATGCAAAAGACCTCTTAACCTAATTCCGGTGCTCTTTGTTGTAAAGTAAAGATTTAAACAAGATGCTACATTTGTGGCTCTTGCGCAGTGTTATGGGTTCCATGTTATTTAATAAACAAAAAAAGTTAAATTTTCTTTAATTCAATGTTCAAATTAATTCCTAGATGTAGTTTACGTATTCTCATGGTGAAGAAACAGGACAAAATAACATTTTGCCTGCTATGTTTTCTTCAATGACAATCTCTCTCTTTTCATTAATGTATTTTAAACGTATTAGCAACATATTGTTGGGCTGAACAATTTTTTTCAATAAATTACAATATATTCCATGTTTATATGGGATTGATGAGTTATTGGAGTGAGCCAATTTTCCATCATCAATTAAATACTAAAATTGCAATTCTTTATGCCATTTTACAGGAACTGAAATATTATTGGCGGTGATGAACTTCTATGAGATTCAAAATTCTCAACATTGGATGTCATTGATCAAAGCAACATATATAATACAAAGTGCTCTTTAATCACAGTATGCTGTAACTAAAATACAAATAGTAGGGACTTGAGTGAAGATCTAGGATCTGAAATCATCTAATTTCATCACATACGTAGAAACACTTTTTGCTTGTCACTGAGCATACATATCTCATATGTTTTCATATTGTATTTTTGCGGAATCTGTGTTGCCAAAAGTCTCTGAGAATTTCTGCTCTACCCTGTCTCTTAAATATTAAATTTGTAAATAGTTTATTTTCCATTTTCCCAGCTGTGAGAGCTATTGTAAACATTTTGCTGGATTAAAAACGTGCATTACACTGCAGAAATCCTATTTGGAAATATGAAGGGATGTGCAGAAATTACACCCCTTTCTCGCTCCAAATTGCATGTGGTCTGGTTTTTATTTTTTGGAGGGGAAAAAAAAACCTGTCGTTAATAATGGAATAGCGATTCATCATTTAATTATGATTTGACAAATGCTTGCGCCTTCGCCATTTTTAACATCCTCCTCCTTTTCAATTCTCTGCTCTGCCAAACTGTCACGCACTCCCCCCTGGGATTAATTGGAGCTGTCTGTCTTTGTGCGCCTGCCGGCGCTCTCAGGGCGGCGGGTGCACGACACTGTCAATGAACAGAGAGCCTGACACTTCCAGGAGCAGCACGCTCCCACTCCCCTTGTTATTGTTTTCGGTTTAACCCCTTCCCGCCCGGTGCCTGCCTGGGCGGCTTGCTTCTCAGCAGTCTGCTTTCACAATGCAGACAGGGAAGAGGGAGCAGAGTAAAACATAAATTAAACCCTAAATAATTGCTGTAGTGCTTATGTCCTTTTTTATAACACTTTAGGGGTAATATTGCACAAATGTATGCATTGACACATATTTTTATTGTTGTACTGCTTAGTACATATGTTCAGTGTGGCACTGGTTATTTTAGCACTGTATGAATTGACACTTGTTCAGATGTGTTCTGATGTTGTCTCTATGTGCTGCTGTTCATGAGACCTATGATATAATATAAAATATAAATGTTTATCTAAATAGGAACAAAAAACAGTTTAAAAATGAAAGTGTACAAAATGGATATGTTGTCCTGATTAAAAATTGATGGTAATAACAGTGCACATAGTAATTTCAGATTGTTCACAAATAATGAATTTTAATTCCAAAAACATAGAGGTCAGGGCTCCTGAGTGGCTCAGTTGCAAGGGCGTTCGTTTTCAATACAAGCTGAACTGTACGGCCCAGGTTCGACCCCCATAGCATCATCAACCAATGATGACTGGGAACACACAACAGCAAAATATATTGCCTTTGTCTGCCGACAGATAGGGTGGGCAGGTCACCCAGGGGTTCTTCCCTTTCACCGTATATCAGTGACCCCTGCTGATCAACTGGGCACCCGCAAGTCTCCCTGTATAAAGTTTCAGGTTTCTGGCACAATACCAACCCTGCTGCCGTGAAGAGGATAGTTGTTTAACTGGTCTCCATAGGCTGTGAGACAAGTGGTTTGGTAGGCAACCACAAATCCCAAGGAAACAGTTGGAGATCTGAACCAACTGGTCAAGCAAAAATGAAAGCAGTAGCTTGTCAGATCATTGTAATGGCAATACAGTAAATGGTGGTAGTTTCAGTGGTGATGTCACTCTCAGAGACTTAACTATCATTATTGACTATAGAGCTAGGGGCAAATAGCCTTTATGTTATCTAGTAACAACATTGGTGATTGGAGTGAGTTCTACAAGAAGAAAAGAGGTTTGGAAGTTACCTAGAGGTGTGAAACTGTCAAATTTCTTGCACTGGCATCTTCACGTTACAAAAACTCAAAAAGTACCACTCAAAGTCATATAAATGAAAGTTGCATTAATGGCCAGGTTACAAGGAAGAAGCCTCTTTGGAAGAGAAACTACAAAAAGTGGCAACATGAATTTGCCACGCTATATCTCAATAACAGGTGGAAGCATGTCCTATGGTCAGATGGAATGAAAATTGAGCTTTTTGGATGTGCTCATCAGTTGTATTTTTGCTGTATTAAGGGGACACTTATGTTGACAAAAACCCATGCCCAATGTGCATCATGGTAGGGGATTTATTTTGTTTTGCAGGTTGTTTATGTCTGGGAGCCTTGTTAAGATAGTGATAATCATGAAGTTCAACACGCACTAAAACATCGTAGCCAGAAACATGGATCCCACTGCCAAGAAGATTAAGCTTTGCCAAAAATAAGCATTCCAACACAACAATGATCAAAAGCATTCATTAAAATAAAAAAAAAGTTAAATGAATACAAATTAAATGTTCTCAACTGGTCATTTCAGTCTCCAGATCCCAAGCCAAATTAATATTTGTAATTCATAATCAAGAAAGCAGTTCACAAATGAAAACCAAAGATCTGAAAAATCTAGAGAAATTCTGCTGAGATGACAGGTCAAAGATTTTCCACCAAAGTTCCAATACTTCATAAAACTGACAGGAAGTCTTTTATTAGTGTAATTTAAACAGGGCTCCGGTTTAAAAAAAAAATAGTATTACATTGTGTTGTATGGAGTACAATACATTATGTGTGAAAAATATCACTCTGTTCTGTGATTAGCGGAAAAATATCCAATATGTGCAAATACCAGATAAAGATACTATATATTTAATAGATGTGGAAATGCTATCTTTTGTGGTGTAGTGTAGTTAGTTTTAATATTTATACCGCTTTCTCTTTTACAACAAGCTTTCACTGTTGGCGCAAATTGCAGTTACAGGCCAAGGAGTATCTCATCTCAATTTGTTTCATGACTGGGACCTTGGTTTCACTGCACACAACAGAAAGGCTTGCCTTTTGCCTCGCATTTGTGTACCTGTGACGAGAGCTCAATCTCCAACCTGTGGCCAGATATATTTGCAGCAACAGGAAAGAGAACAAAACGTAAACAACTGTAGAGATTGATAGAGGAATCATCCAATCACATTTTTTTTATCACAGAAGGGAGGGAACATGTTACCAGGGATACCACAGGCAGGAGGCAGAAGCAAGTAGGTAATTGCACATGCTACAGGACAGCCAATGGGTGGCAAGGCACTCATGTGGAGGCGGATTGATATTGCAATTTTGAATGCGCTCTGGAAGTGCTCTAAGGAAACCAGTTAACAGGAAGATTTAGAAATAGTGTCCAAAGAAAATGATAATCCCCAGTGATTAAGAATTCATACCTGCATGTTTTGTATTGTTGTCTTTACTGTTTTCTCTTTACGAGTATCCGCAATGTCAAAATATTAATCCAAATCTACTATAAATTTTGCTAGATACTTTTTGATTTGCGTTAGAGTAGTTTTAATTCAACCAATTTAAATGAATTTGTGATAGCTTGCTATGCATTTTAAAACTGAATTGTACTATTTTCAGTATTTTAATGTTATAGTCTATTGCATGAAAACAGAGAAGTGGCACAATTTCTTTTAACTGAGAAATATGGAGATAATTTTCTACAGTTTGCCATTGTGCAAAAATGATCATAAAAATGTAGTCAACACAGACTTAAGTGTCTAAAGGAAACCCCCTTTTTGAGAAACAATGGGAAACAATGAGCTAAAGGCAGCAGAAATGACATGAAATGAAATGAAATGAGTGATATGACATACTGTATAAAAAATGTTTTCTTGAAATATTTAATTCATTCAAATCTGCAGGACATTTGGAGTTTTATACTAAGGCTTAAATTAAGGCTGTTCCAGCTGGGATGTAAAGCCATACTAATGGTAGGACTAAATGTTCTTAGTGGTAAAAATCAGTGATGTAAACAAACATAAACTAAATCTTCTCTGACAACATGTGAGTGTCCTGCTGTTGTTGGCATAGAAACAAGAGGATGCTCACATGACTTGGTTTACACATTTCCGTGGGCTTTCTGGCACCTATGGGATTCAGAACATGTAGCTGCCTTCATTGAGGAACTTGTCTGGAGAGTTCTGGAGAGAACTCCTTTCATGTGTTCTTCAGAGCAGGGTGTCTGTTTGCATGAAACATGCTTTCCATGCAGACTGTGTCATACAGCACATTCAAGGGAGCATAAGAATGATGGTATACTGACTGGATAATGCTCACAGATAAGGCAATTGAAATCACTTGTGTGGATGAACAAATGTTTTCTCATTATTTTAACATGGACTGTGTATGCAATGGATAATTATGTCAATTATATCATTAAAGCTAATTATCTAAGTCCTGCAATCAACAAAGTTTGTCAAAAGCTAGCGGTCAAAATGAGCCAATACATTTAAACCCCATAATGAAGCAAAATCCTAAAAGCACAAAACAAAGAGATCAGTGACCACATTGTTGTCATTAAAATTGATGATTGATGGCTGTGATGTGACATAACTGCTGATGAACACCCCGGTATTAAGAATTTACCTGTTACTAAGACCTTCTGTTTATTGTATGAGTCGTTAGACTGAAGATGACTTCCCTCCAGAATCAGGTGACATTTACTCTGGTTGTTTTTGATTGCAGGATAATGCTTCTGCTGACAACACATTTTACTAATCAACCTTTTTGCGTTTGGGAGGGCCTCCTTACAGCAACGACCAACCTTTCCACAAAACAACAGAACACCGATATTTATTGCGAGTCTTTTCCCCCAAAACCCCTCACATTTTGTGTATAAAATGTCACTCCCCAACAGGGTTTTGAAAGTGTTTGTTCCGGGCTTTATTTACCTGTGAGGCGACAGCTGCAGGCCTTGCTGTCCCCCCCCCCCCCCCCCCCCTCAGAGCAGCTCAGCTCTCCTTTTACTGTGGAATCAGTCAATGAGCTGGAAGGACAGGAGGCTGCTGGAGCACAATCACTCCTCGCTTTTTCCATGCCGTCAATGCTGCGGCCTCTCACGGCGGCATGAGAGGAAAGCTTTTTGCGGGGTTGTCCTTCAGTGCACCACTTACCCATTAAAGAGCACTCCGTTGCTGTGCCGGCCATGTAGAACCATTGTCAATAATTAGCCATTCTGGACGAGCCCATTAAATTAGTAGAGACGTGACGGTGGCTTCGGAGCTGGCTACCATCAAGACAGGACAATTATTGAGACCCAGACAAGACAGAAAAGGGGTAAACAATAGACAGTCAAGGAAATGTGTCACCCAAAGGTATCAGGGTTGAGTCAATAATGAAATAATGTGGTAAGAGAAACACACCCCTAACCAAAATCTCTAAAATTCCCAGTAACAAAAAAAAACTGTTTCAGTTATTTTTATTCAAATATAAAATGAAGTATGAACAGATTTAAATATGAGGGATGCAAAGTGCCTCATCCACTTCTAATTCCATCTAAAACCTTACCGTTGCTAAGTACACGTAGTTCATGGTGAGGTAAAACCTTAGAATGTTGATCAGAGAATGTTGGTAGAAAGTGTAGACTATGCTGAATAACCAGCGTCACTGCCTTTAGGCTTACGGGCCACCATCTCTATGGTATGATGGAGAAGTCTCGCCAGTGACGCATGTGGCACATGTCTGCTGTGTCAAGCAATGCCATTATTCACCCAAAGACAGGAAATGAGGGATTTCACGTATGAAGTATTTTCAGGCAGGCTGTGTCAGGCTCCAGAAATGAGCTCTTAATGAAGCACCTCAGATATTTCACAACGTCAGCCGCAATGAACGTACCCAGTGACCTGCACAACAACAGGCCTAACTCCATCTAGAGGAGTGTTGCTGCCCCACTACTGAGCTGAATAACCACAAAAATAACTTTCCATATTAAATTAAGTCTCTGAAACCAGCACATCCCTGTGCTGCTGTGCCTTATCATACCAAGTATGACACTACAATCAATATTTTGAGTTGTGATAAAAAAAAGTCAATCCAGTTGCTTGTACAACCAAACTTGTTTATATTTTCAAGGAACAATCTTTTTTTTTTAATTTAACCTTTATTTCACCAGGTTTGCCCCATTGAGATTAAAATCTCTTTTACAATCATGCCATCCCCCCTCTATAATTGCGTCAAAGAGCAAGAGAGTCATTCACACGGTACAATGATAGCGACTGTATCATGTGAACCTTCCACATTTGATGATTTTTTTTTCATCATCAGCTTTATTCCTTTGGTAGGCACATCTCACTTCCACTGAGCAGAACCCTGACTGGCTCAAATTGAGCACAGCCACGCTAACTGTTCAGTGTGTTGTCAACTCTGTGCTGTATGTTTACATTAAATCAAATTGTGCCTAGTGCTCTTGGTTAGCAGCTCCCACTAGGCACTTAGCTAATTAATGCATCCAGTGATCAGTAAGTGCTGAGAAACCAGGGAGTTAGTGATAACCTTGCAGAGATGTCTGCCAAACAGGAGCATTTAGCCATTTATGCTGTTGAAAATCCACCTGTAACTTTAACAATGATTCTTTCCAGTATATGAACAAAATAATTCATTCCAAAGAAACACGTTCCATTTATTACTCAATGACACAGTAATAATTTTTCAAATTAATGCATTACTGGTGGTTTTCTTCTGGAAGTAGTTTAAGTTGTGTTCGGTGTTTTGGTATATCACATATGTAAAAATATACAAGCACATTAGCATGTGAGCTCTTTTTGTGGAAGCCTAGGGTGACAATCACAACTATCATAAATTGTCACAGGCAGGCTGGTTAGGAGCATAGGCTACTCTCAGGGGAGACCACAGGGAGAGTTGGGACATCATCACAGGACACAGGAAGATGGAGTATATCACATCACTCAGTCATTTAAACTCAAATCACTCAAATTTAAAAAAGGGGTATGCAATCTATCTGCAGCTGGAATATCATAAACATAATAAAAGCAATGGTTGAAAATGACAAATTGAAATTCTTTTATCATACACTGAATTTGAGTATTTATTGCATGTTTCATCTTTCACATTCATGACAATATTTACTATTATTTTTTGTATCTGCTGTGGAGATATATGGTACTGAATAAATAAACAAACCTCTCACAGAGCAAAAAGTTTGAACTCAGAACACACAGTTTAGAGTACATTAAATATGGACAGGATGGAAAAAATATCCCAATGTATATAATATTTTCTGTTGGATATGTATGATATGATAAGCACAAGAAAGTAACTGATCTGCGTATTCTGTACTCATTGTCACTTCAGTTCATGCTAGGTCACCCCAGATGTGTGCATTTAGCTTGTCTGATTATCATATTGTAACAATGCACAGGTTGGGGGAGGGGGAGGATGGGAAACCACTGAACTTGAGAGGCAGCAATGTTAGGGTTAATTTGGTCATATTTCCATCTAGAGGTTGCCATCTAGTGGCAAACAAACCACTGTTTCCAAACAAGGAAACAGCATCATTTGGTCTTCAAAAAGGCCGAGGAGTGAGAGGTGTTATTTATCTATACAATGGAAACACCTAATAATTCTGAAAATAATTCATATTTGATCAAATGATGCAATCAAGTGGGGGCATGAAAATGTGAGGTCATGCACTTACACAAATATGCCCCATAGGTTTAAATGATGTAGTCAGTAGCATGAGAAATGGAGGAACAGTGGGTGGCTCCACGCGTGCTGCACCGGTGCGCGGCTTTGTGTTTTGCTAAGTCACGCTTTAACACCAATGATTTATCTGCGCCGTGGATCGCATGCACTTGGCATGGTTCCAGAACTAGTGCTGGGGAGATCTCCAGAGCCTGCCTGCAATTTCATAGGAAGTACCTCCCAGCAACTTGCCTGCGGGCCCTGTAATATTATCATGACATCAGCTGTGACGAGAAGAAGTAAATAAAGAGGAACGTGTGCATGTTTGATTTGTTTGTTGATATTGCATATTACTGTATATATATTAAAAAAATGGTGGCCATAATCAGCAGTGCTCAAGGAATGAGAACACTCATAGCAGCACTAGAAGCTGGCAGCCTAGCATTTTGGAGATTTGAAATGCTGGACTTAACTACAAAAATTAGAAATCAATTGTTTTAAGAAAAGAAAAAAATTGAACTTTCATTGTTATATTTATAGCCAACAACTAAATTTAGGGGTTCAACGTGTGTTTACCCTGAAAGGCTATATTAGAAGGCTGGCACCCAGGCAAACACAAACACAGCTGATTAAATAAGAAAGATTTTTTTATTATTATTCGGATGGAACTACATACCTAGACACCATTCAGTAAGCAGGAGTACAGGCAGTGCAGTAGCAGAAGTGTAACTATCAAGTATATCTCAGACAAGCAGATCACACTAACACTTACACAACCAACAAGTTACTGCATGGTCAGCATCAAAATGTGCTCATCCCTTTTATAACACAAATATTTTATATAAATATATTTTACATTTTTTATATATTAAATATTATTATATTATTACAATTTTATAAACACATGGCTGGTATTTGTTCCAAGGTGGACCGGCAGTGTACAGCCCTCGAGGGGAGAGACTGAGGAGCAATATTTGTTTCTGCGCAAAGAGTTCTGAGGTACCGTGAAAGTGTCCCCTGTTACAGCATGGGTGTGAGTTACACACGGCATAGACACTCATTCCATGAACTGGCACACTGGGAGTGAGGAGGGAGACAGCGGCTTGTGACAGGGTTGTTTCCCCCTGTCATGACCCAGTGGCTCATGCTCGGTGTGAGGGGGAGGACATGAGACTGCATGGTATTGTGCGAGGGTGGTGTGATGAGCTGGCTGCCAGTGCCACTGTGTGGTTAGTGGGGAATATGAGGGGTGAGATGCACAAGTGCACACACACACATACACACACACACACACACCCACACCCACACACACATAAACATGGACACGCACATGGGCACACGCATACAAACACATGTACGCACACAATCATTCTGCACAGAATCACTTTCCAGCTCTTTCCAAGCCATTGCTGAGTGGTCACTGCATGAAAATTATATGCATCATGCACTAAAAAATATTTGTTGAAGAAATATAAGAGTTTGATTTGTTTAACACTTTTTGGTCACTGCATAATTCCATTTGTGTTATTTCATAGTTTTGATGTCTTTAGTATTCTAAAATGTGGAAATAGTAAAAATAAAGAATAAACTTTTGACTGGTACTGTATAAGAAATGATTTGTATGCTTTATATGAAGACACATTTTTACTCAAAATTTCGTCTTTGCTGATTTGCTTGAATGGATTCATTTTTACCTTAAATTCCTCACCATCTGCATCTCCCTATTTCTCTTTATCTCTAGCTTTTTTTCTCTTTCTTTGTAACACACATCACTCTGCTGCCTCAATGGACCCCTCCTGACAACCTCATCATCAGCATCTGGCCCCCCCGCGTGGGCAGCTTGTCACTGCCATAGATGGACCCCTGCCCTTGTGTTCAGCTGTGTGCCTCCCCCTGTCTCATGTGTGCTCTCTCATCCTGCAGCACCTGTCTTCCCCCACCCCCGCCACAGGTTACAGGAGGTAACGATCCCAAAGTGTAGAGGCCCCTGAAGACCTGAGGTGGAGGAACTGTCCAAAATGTAAACCTAAGACACATTTGTCACTAGAAAACAACCATGGATTCCTGAAAATGTTTTTCTTACTGCTTCCATTTTGTTTTTAGTTGGTTTTTTATACAGTAATATGAAATATGAAATATCAACAGACAAACCTGGACACATTCCTTTTCGAGTATGATGATTTATATGAGCAGAGTTCTCTGTATTGGCAGGCTCCTGTTAAAATAAGATAAAACGACAACAAAAAGACACCATAGCTTACCGTTTTGCAATGCGGTGCCTACAAAATATTTTTGTCGTCTCTACCTTTTGGGTGGTCATGTCAGTACTTGCCATTTCCTCCCATTATTTGCACATGACCTTTAGTGATGAGGCAGGGTTCAGTGGCTTGTGTTTGCCCCCCAGTGGTCATCTGCTGCACTTCTTTAGAAACTCAGGCAAACATCTCACTCTGGCAAATGCAAATTATGAGTATCAGAACTGCGAAGTCTCTCCCGCAGCTCAATAAACTACAGACAGCAAAAAATTAGACAATCGTATGAATGGTAAAATTTACCATACCAATAATCTATCATAACATATTTCAGAGGCACAATTCCAAGCAGTATGTACTGCATTGTAATCTGTGAAGTACAGAAATGTGTCATTTGTGGGTGAAAAGTGCCTACAGCTAGTGTCGCTGTTTCCCTCTCCATGATCATTCTTATGTTGTTTTTGCTATGGGGCGAGGCCATGTCATAGACAAAAGAAACTAGAGAACATTTTTTTTAAAAAAAGACATAATATTACAATTGCAAGATAAATATTTTGGTAATATTACAACTTTCCCTTAAACGGTATCATGATGTATCTCAGATACAGTTTGGAGTGCAAAAGATGAACGTCCCTAAAAAATGTCACCAATGTCACCTGCCACATTAAAGGCACAGCCTTGTGCTTCCGGGTGTTCATCTCTGCCTGTATTTGCAGTTGGCATGCATCACAGCAGAGACTGAACAGGTACTCCAGGGTAAGCATGAGCAGCTGCAAACCTATTGAACATACCCAGATAAGTCTAGCTGAACCTGTGCCAGAATGAATGTTCATCATTAGGAAGTTTATTATCTGGGTTACACCATAATTAGAGAAGACTGCAGATTTATTTTAGCCAAATAGAAAATGTCTGAAAACAGAATAGAATGTTGTGGTTTCCCCTTATGTTCTTTTCGGATACAATATGACAGCTGAAATTTCGACAAAGTGCTCTTGTTGGCTTACTGGGGTCTTTAGGCACCGGTACAAGATGAGAAGCACAACAGTGGCTGTGCAAGTTAAGGACATTCACTTTTTGCACTCCAAACTGTTTTTGAGATACATTACGACACTGTTTAAGGAAAAGTTGTTATACTATCTGAATATGCAATTTTAATAATAAACATTTTAAAAAATGTTTCTTCTTAACGGCCAAAACATCACATTTGTGATATCTTATTTTGTAAATGATAAACAAGTATAATTACAGGAAGCACTGAGGCATAAATATCTGCTGAAAAAATAAGGTGGGGAAGTGTCACGTGGTGTAAATATGGACATGTTTTGTTTTTCTAACCTCTCGAGTCCCCTAATTCATATTTGCCTTCCTTTAGGTAGGTACTTGCTGTAGCTGAGCTAACAATGACAGCTTATACTGCTTGTGTGCTCTCTCCCTCTCACCAGGATACTGCTAAACCACATGTTCCGATGAGTCACCGCCAGGGCTCAATTATACACTCGCAGTGAAGAAAAAGACTTCCTGCCCAGGAAGACCTATGGTATGTACAGTAAACACTTGTGGCCAGTTTTATAGAAGGGGAAATTAACCTTAACCTCTTGAACCCTCAAAGGAAACTGTAACCAATTGTAAGACAAAAAATGTTTATATGCTCTGAGACAAGTTTGATATGAAGCAAGAATCAGTAATTGCCTTTGCTTATCATGTCGCATAAGGTGTGGAAATATTAAACTATTTATACAAATATGTGGACAACACCATTACCAGTAAGCTTTGAGACCACATGCATTTTGTACTGGATACATATTTAATCTTTTAAAAGGGTATAAACTGGAAATAATTTATTTGGAGATAATAAGACTGTAAAAATAATATATCCCATCCAGACCAATCCCTTTTGGATGTGAGGAGAGTAGTGTTAGTTTACATGAAGAATACTTTTCCATGAATGAAAAGCACAGACAGCTCAGTGCTGGGATAAACAGTTCAGCATTCCCTCACAATTAAAAAACAACCTAGTAGTTATAAATCCAAAAAAATGCCTTCTTTTAAATGTATGTTTCCATGATGAAAGTCTGAAATATCTTTAATAGTTCGACCTGATCTTGTATTGTTTCTTTTCTTCTTTCATTAAATTTCCTTTACTTCCTGCTGGCTGTAACAGGCTCTGTTCACCAAACGCCAGCGATGTTGTGTAACGGGGAAGCAGGAAAGCTACCCACGCACATTAATGTGACCAAACTGCCAGAACAGTTTAAAAAAAAAGGGAAGAAGAAACTCCCCTGCACAGAAAAACAGCCAGCATGTGTACTGTATATATTTAATGACACTGACATACAGAATACAAATTTACCTTGTGGGAAAAACATTACTATTAAGAATACAAAAATTGATCTATGCTGTATGACAGAGCAGACTAAGTGCATACCGTTAACACATTACCCAAGCTAAATATTGTACATCTAAAAGAATTAGATTTGTTCTGACCCTGAAGAAGTAGCAAAAGAGGACAAAATGAGGGGTATGATCATCTTACAGATGATTTATTGTAGTACATCAGTGTAATGGCAGAGCATCACAGCTGTGCTCATTCCAAATCTGACATAATATGTAATATTCAATGGGTCACTGATCTCTGTATCACTCTTTAACAACACAAACAAGGGCAAAGGTCGAGGTGTCCTGTTGTCACATCAGCAGTTCTTTGAATGAAGCAACATCAAAGTGAACATCAAAGTCTTTATTGAGGAATACAGAACATGTTTACAACCAGTATCTGAACACACTGTTACACATGAAATCCCGCATTCAGGGTGCAAACAACAATATGGTTTTTACTGGGGGAAAATATTCAGAAATATATATATATATATCTAGGCTTTAGAAAAAAAGCTAAAAACTGAAAAAAACTTCATTACCATAGACTGGGTCGTTTAAAGTTGTAGAAAAACAAATGCAGATAAATTTCTTTAAAAGCCATCAAAAATGACCCGGATGATGTGGACCATTTATTTGGGTGTGAAGAAAACAGTAGTCCTTTGTGCCATTCATCAGTGTATAATCTGGCTATAAAGCCACATTCCAGACACCTGTAATGAGCAATGTTCACTGATGGACACCTGTGCCTACCTCTCCTTTATTACAGCATCACTTTGTTCTCCGTTTGGCCCCAGCCTGAGAAAGAGAAGAAAATATGGTTGCTTGCATACTTGTGGCTAGGTTCAGATGTATTTCCAGAAAGCCCCTTGGTCCTAACAATGCTGTTACTGTGCTGTTATTTACTTTAGAGTCTGGTCACAGGCTGTATCATGTTTCTCCTTTTATCTTTATTGCCTCAATCGTCCTACAGCAGTACAAGTATGCAGACCCACACAGTGCAGGTGGAATTGAACACATATTTTACGTGTCCATTTCAGAGATAAATGCCTTAATGATAGAAAATTAACTCATTATTTAGAAAAATACATTATGTCATTTCAGCCAGGGCTTCATTGATTCAGATGGTACTTGGGATACATGTGACACATGCATTTGTTATATATATTACAGTCATCCAGCTTTAGAATGTATATATTTTGTTACTTTTTGAGCAGCCCAGAGAACAAATGTGACTCAGTGAAGGGGACATATTTCAGACAAGCTGTAAATAGATGGGATTTTTTTAATAAAACATGAGCAATGAAGAGCTATATACTGATTAGAAATATTTTCCATGTTTGACTGTGAAATGAAAAGCTCAGTATTGTACTGAACTCTACGTCCCTCCTCTAGTAACAGGTTCTGTCCATGGTGCTGACGTTAATTCTCTCATAGTGTGACAAAAAAACCCAGCAGTTCCTAATGTTCACCCAGCATACTCTACCAGTAATTAACTTGTACCTGACAAGACATGTGTTTGTTTCTTGATATAAACTACATATTATTTTCCTGATTGTGGAGAATGATTTTCTTTAGCAAGAACTGGAGCGGCACTATGCAACAACATAAACCTTTTAACTGGCCGAAAACAAAGATAAATGCATTCCTTTGTGAGTCACGGAAGAAAAAATGCCTACAACAACTAAAAAGTGCTGGCTAAAGATGAGGTCTTCAGCCAGCCCTTGAAGAGTCTGAGGAGAAACAGCAGTGGTGTGTGGAAACCTGAAAATGAGGGCAAGGTATTGTTGATGTCCTGAGGGCAGAACGTCTGGCTGAGTGTTGATATGCGCCCATGTGACTGGACGACAGCTCCAGACCAGGCCCTATGGAGGAGGGCTATGATTCAGAGGTAGAACAGCTGGGGCTTGTTGCCTCAGATTGGCTCACAGACGTCCCATTGTTCTTTATGATATCATGTGTGTGTGATGTAATCAGATCAAGGTGGCACGGTGTTCTACTTCCATCTTAAAAAGGAATCACAACTGCCTTATTCGCCGGCATTAATTTTTACTCTGTTATTAGTGTTAATTTCACACAGGTGAAAACATGAAACATACTAAATATACACGATTTGTTTTTGTTTGTGGCATGGTTTGGCTGTCAAAAATTCCAATAATAAGCTCTATTTCAAACAAATATAATAAGCTGTCAAGTGTGTGCAATGTTAATCTAGGGGAGGATTTTTTGAAACGAGGTGTTCGATAGACTTTTCAGCAAAACATTATGAAACAACAAGCTAAAACATGAAGTGGAAGGCAAAGAAAAGTTATTTCTCAGTAGGTCTGACTTTTATGCATATTTTCATGGAGATGATGATAAAGTTGTGCTGAGACTGTCTTTGCAGAGAACATATGTAGTCAGCATAGCAAAGACAGGGATATCAGATAACAGATATGATTACACACATAACCACATCCATTGTGTTAAAACTGTCACTCGCAAAGGAAGTAATGTTAAGTGAGCAATTATGGACTTGGCTGGATGAGTTCCTGTGGATAAACAATCTGTTTTCATTTAAAGCAGTATCACACTGCGCTTACGAGTAGTTACAACTCAGCATGAGTAAGCACGTTTGTGGGTTCTGTATTCCACCTCTCCATCCAACTTTTCCCAAAATTTAAATCAATCTGTATAGTATAATTTATATAATAACTGAAACATATTAAATACACACTAATCCCAACATTTGGGTTAGAGGACAGAGTCGGCCTGCACTTGAGTTTTGATATGTAGCATAGGTAAAACTGTGGTCCACCTGGTGATCAACAGATGGTGCAGATGTAGTGATCGTAGTGTACCCCTGAGGGAGCAATCAGACAATGAAAAATGTATGGACATAACTCTGTCATGTGTGTTTAATATCATTTCCATTGATCTAGAATTGTTTTTAGAAAGTCATGAAAGGCATGCTGTATATATGATTATATATACACATGTAGTACACACACACACATTGTTTTCTAATTAAACACATTCTTTCCATTCTTGGGATACTCCTTCATAATAAAGTAACAATAATGTGACCGCATAACGTAAGCTGGGAATGGCTGTGTCTGGTTTATGGAGAGTGTGTCTGAGTATGACTCAGTCCTGTCTGTCTGTGCTGAAGGTTTTGCCCCAGCCTTAGTCAGGGTCAGAGTGTGTGTGTATTTGTGCTGGATTGGTTCCAGCCTTTATCTCTGGCACAGTGTGTGAGAGGAATTTTATTAAGATTTAATTCACTGCATGTTTAGAACATTAGGATGGCAATTCACCATTATTGTTTTATTTGGACGTGTGCTGCAGGAACACTAAGTGTAATGAAACTCTGCTGACAACGAAAACTGCAGGGTAAAACATTCTTGTCCATTGTCGTATTTTCTGAAGGCCCATAACTATTTAATATAATTATATGTATTTTAACCTATTTACCTATTTAATCTATTTATCCCATTTTAATAATGATATAATTTCTTAATACATTTTGCTTGATGGTTTACAGCAACAGTGATACTTTTAAATGGGGAAACTGAATTAAGAAACAAGAATCTGATTGACAGATCAGGATTTCATTCAGTTATGACTTGCTATGACTATGCTTTTATTTTATTTGTTGGGGGGTGGCCTGGCAGTGTATGAAATGGAATGTATTTGGTAGACAGTGAGTAGGCGTGATTTGTCTTGGCCGAAGTCTGATGTAGCATTGACAATATCATTGTCAGAATGGCATGAGAATCAACCGGTCACATTTTGATTTGCAATGTGGGAATATCACTGCAGGCAGATGGCAGGATTACACAGTACATATCCGTATGTGTTCCACTGTGGTCAGTCATGTGCCTGCAGAACGGTTTCCCAAAGTTCAAAGTACTCATAGAGGGGAAGAAAAGAAAGTAAATTTGCATGTTTGGAGAGAGGATCATAAGACGAAAATTTGTTATTGGTGCTGCATTCAAGAGGGCTGTAGTCTTCAAATGTGGACCTTTTTAAAAGTGTTCAAGATGTTGTCAAATCACTAACCTTCTGTCTTATTCAGACCTTGTTTCTATGGTCGTTTCTATAAAAGTGAACCAAAGAACATAAACATGAGTTGGCAGCAGGTTTTTCAGCATTGGCCTGACATTAACATGGACCAGACTAGTTTAAATTCAGCCTGTCCCTACGGTAACAGAAGCATTTGTGTCTGTCCATCTGTTTCGTGAACTGCAGGGTCACCTCTAATGTGTCTCAAGGTGACTGGGGAGCTCTTGAAGTGAACTTCATGATGTGTGTGTTACCACAGATTACTTTGAATCTGGTAACTGACTGTGTACCTTTGCCTCTTGCTTGCATCGGGCTCTCTTTGATGCTATCTTTAGAAGCCAACCACCCATTACTAATTTGTATAAACAGAGGCTTCACAGGACTATGCCCTAGAGTGTGGGAGTTCAGACACAGCTATTTACATCTATGAGATCATTTGAATTGGTCTTTTAGTATGCCATTTCCTTGATGATAATACTGTTAATTGTTTTATGTGACAGTGTTGCTGATAATGTTGTGAATGTATTGCAATTAATCTATTAGTTAGTGTATTTGTTAAGCAATGCTAACTGGATTAGGTCAGGACATTGCATTAATCAGGAATTGTTATTTTGAATAACGTGAGGCCCTTGTGACTGATTTAAACATGTTCAGAATTTTTTAATGATGTAGTCTTGGGCAGAGGCTCTGGGACTGGATATATTTTGGCCAAGGCAAACCTATCATTTAAGGAGTTTTAATAAGCAGAATGTATACCTGTCTGTTTCTGTGTTTTGGGTGAGTTTGAACAACAAACAAGTCTCCTTTCATTTAAGGAACTTATGTCGAAATACTTGTGCCACCTTTTTATGTACATGGTATTTTGTTCTGGTTATTTTTTTCAGCTTTGATGTATTTTCTCGAATTTTATATTTTCCAACATTCATCCAACTATATTATTCATAAATGCTGAACCCTGATGAAAATCCATTTTTCCACCTCTGAGCATATATCTTGCTCTATATCCTGATGCCCTCAATAGCATTGTCAGGTCTTACTGCCCACTAAACCATGTTTACACACAGGGACACGCCTAGAAATATCTTTCAGGTCTTTCTTCATCCTCACCACAACATTTCACTCCTCTGAGGCCATTGTGCTCAGGATTCATCAGACAGGTGTGCTTTGTGTGTTATCCCATCACCATTCGCTCACCATTCCATAGAGGTTTCCTACACTCCCTGTCTTTGGTCTTTGTCTATATAATTAAAATAGGAGGATACAGACAGACTGGGAGTCACTGGCAAAAATATTTTTGTACTTCAGGGGACAGAGAATATATTCAATCTACTAAATTTACTCAAGGAGTTATTTTTCTTTAGGATAACCACTTTCACATTTTTACTCAGTGTCTAAACGATTTTTATTTAAACAGTAAAGTTGAATGGAAATGTTTATCTATCATTAAGACAAAAAAAACACTTTTCCTTGTGTATCAGCAGGTATAGTAATGATTATACTCCATGGTACTTTAGCATTGTCTTTATAGTAAAAATAATTTGAACCAAAGCTAGGGTGTGTCAAATACCTTTGCTTTGTGAGAGGCTTTGGACAAGCATGTCTGCCAAATGGTTTAATGTGAAAGTAAAATATAGCTCAGTTTTGGTTCTCTGAAATGAGCCAAACCCAATCTGTAATTGGCAGCAGCTGTCAGGAGTGGCTGGACGGTTATTTTGTCTTCAGGCAGGAGGAGATGGCCACAGAACAAAGCATTGAACATCACACACTGTAGCCACTGCCCGTCTAATAAATTTTTTCATCTGAGGAGAGAAGGACTATATAGAGCTCAGTACTGTTCAGTCTTTGTCATACGAATGCAGGAAGCAATGAGGGGTAGCCATATTGTAGGATTCCATCAAATAAAACTTTGATCATGTTGGTGTTTCTTTGGTTTTGTTACCAATATCTGATGAAGGGGACAATTCAATCTACAACAAAGCTTTTTAACCACATTGATGTTTAATTGAGTACTTCACATAATTATATTATATGCATATATAATATAAATGTGTGTATTTATAACATTTTACTTCTGAATGTTGCTTAGGTTTCATCAAAAAGCAATAATACCTTTTCAATGTATTTTAATTTTTTACACTATCACAATTGCTAAACACTTCACAATAGGTGATTCCTTAGTCACTTTCAAAACAAGCTAGGTATGGAACAATCCCCTTGTATCTTAAAAAAAAAGAAGATGAAAAAACTGATTATTTGCCCCTGACCTCAGTCGAATCTTCCAAATAGAAGTGATATTTTTAGCAGTGCGTGGGAGACTGCGGAGGCGAGAAGATGAGGCGCCATTCATTCACAGGAATGTTACTGGAATATTGATGTAATCTAAGCACACACACTAAGAAAATGCTGAGTCAGAACCCCCTCAGTGATAGTCTGGCAGCGCACAGACCTCCCTCTTTTACAGCACTTCTAAAGGACCAGAGTTCGGTACTATGAAGGCAAGACTCCCTGTAGTGCACTGGAGGCCCCAATGACTCACAGAGAAAGCCCTGAATGCAGCACCTCATCTGACTAATGGCATTCCAGCAGGAGGCACGCTCAGCCTATAAGATAACAGTGCCCTGATCATTTTATGCTTTTTTCCCCTTCACGCAACCCTGTTTGGGACTGCCAATTGTACATTAGTCTCATCTCACTATGACTACCTCTTCAGTTCTACATTTCTGAAGCAAAAACAATGCAATGCAACAATGATATGGTCGCAGGTAGCCTATGACTACTTCTCACCTGAAAAGTCACAGAGTGCTCCACAGTGATGTAGGTGCCAAGTGGAGGATAAGGGCTGCTCCACTGATGTCATCAGAGCAACCTGCAGGTATGTGACAGATCTTAGACTGTCTGGCAGCAGTGAGATGAGGAAATCCTGGCCAAGAGAGTGAAACAATTTGTTCTACCACCTTGAGCTCCCCGTCATTGTGGGCAGATGACACAACTAGTTTCAACCCAAGCTGTAGGAATGAGCCTGAACTCAAAACAAGCACCTTGCTAACTGAGCTCTTTGACAGCCCAGTCCCTTGGTCTTTTACCTGTGCAGTGATGTCATATATTCCAGACTTAACCGACTTCTCCATTCACAGAGTTTCAATACTGACTCACTTTCTAGGTTATTATGTCAAAATAAGAGCCAAATTAGCATATATAACCTTGCTCTATCATTTACTGTAAGAAATCACATGGCAGTTTCATGGCCTAAAATAGGCTTTAAACCTTCCCCTACTTCTACACTAAGACATCTAAACAGTAAAAGCTGCAACTGCAGCTGCAATATTTTTACATCCTCCAAAAATCTGGCTCATCAATTGATCCATTTTAAGGTGGCACATAGATTCTACCTTACCCCATACCACAGATTTCAAATGAAAATATTGGACACATATCTTTGTACAATTTGTTCATCAGGAGTAGTTGGTACATACCTACATATGTGGTGGGAGTGCCTTTGGAGGAGGATCTTTGAAACTATGTGGTATCAATACTTAAGGATTTTCTAGGTGTGCAGTTTCCTATGTGTCCTGGTTTGTTGGTGCTTGGGGATGATTCAGACATTGTGCTCAGTAGACCAAAAAGACGTGCTTTATTGGCGGGATTGACTGCAGCTAAAAAAGCTATCATAAAGGGTTGGGTAGAACCTGGGAAGTCCACAGCAAGGTTACACCAAGCCAATGTGAACACATTAACAGTATGGTCTGATATCATATGCTGTGTCAGGAAGCTTTTACAAAGATGCTCTTCATTATGACATTGCCATAGTTTCTCTGCTTTGCACTGATCAAATGCTATAATTATGTATTATTTATTTTGTGTATCATGTCATTGTCTTCTTTGATGTGATGATTCCCCCCCCCCCCCCCCCCCCCGTGTGATTTCTTATATATATATAGTGTGTGTGTGTGTGTGTGTGTGTGTGTGTGTGTGTGTGTGTGCTACAGTGTCATCATTGAAGGCCACACCATAATGGCGACAGTTTATAAATCAAAAATTATAGTAGAGTTTAGAGTTGAATAGAACTTGCATATTTTTGTCGTGTAGTAATGGGTTGGATTTAACCGTATGGTTTCACCTAAACAGCATCACATGTTTTCTTTTTTTCCTCAAGCTGCACCATCAGGAGAGCACGGGGATTTCCGAATCCTGACCGAGCCAGTTCCACCCACCACCCAGGCTCAGCACGCCCGGCGCAAATCCTGTGCTGTAACAAAAAAAAAAAACGATCAAAAGGTCCATGGCTGAAAGCCTTTTACATTAAGAATGCTTTTCTTGAAAAAAAAAAAATATAGACAGATTAAAATATTCAATTAACCAGTGCTTTGCAACACATGCAATATTATGGTATTGCACAGAATATAGTGGTATGATATAGAAGATGTATTCTGAATAATGTCCGGGAGGTCACCAGCATTCTACTCCCAAGAGATCAACGCTCTACCCTTTTCTAATGAGATACACCATTTGTGCTTTTACTATTCATATACCTCAAGAAATGCGTGACAGAATTGTTTGTAAAAATCAAAATGTCACTGCCTAAACATACTGTATGTTGTTTCTGTATTTTTCCTATTACTTTTTCAACTGGCTTCTGTATAATCTTTTTTTTACCACATAACATATCATGCTTACCATAGTGTTGCATGTTAAATAACTTGTAATTGATATAAAACATTAAAGTACACTCTTAGATTGACACAATATTAATAAACAATCCATACACGAAAAATTCAGTTCCCCGACAATCCGATACAATGCATGGATCAGAATGCACGCTTTTAATGAAGCTAGACTCCGATTCCAATTTGACAACAGTATCACAATTTGCCGCCACTGCTGTTTTGTTTCTGCTAATATAAGTAACAAGACCGTTTGAAGCAATTTCCTCTTTATCGTGAATCATGACACCTTTTGCCTCAGCCCAGCCACACAGTCACATATAAAGTGTTGACTAGAAACACACAGAGTGAAATGTATCGAACCTGAAGTCCTGCCTTAATATACCCCAAAAGTGTCCAAAAGCGATTTTTTACATTTTTTAAGCAACAAAGCTTGCACTTCCTTAGATACTAAATTTTCGTTTGAGTAATAAATCTCATCTCCCATTTTTACATTTTGATTTCTCTCTCACCCATAAGGACAAGTGTTAAAGTAAATAATCTAATTAATGAATCTAAAAAAAAATAATCTAATTAGCGAAAAGTGGATGATGGTGTACAATATATTACAAGGTTAACAAATGCAAAATTATGTAAAACTGTAAACATCCGGGGGCAGAGCACAAAAGTGTTCATGTTTTGTAACATCCATTGTGGACACTTGAAACGTGCCGAATCCACTTTTTTTTAACCTTAAATGAATGGGTAGTTTGAATCAGACGTACACGAATAGTAACGGAGGGACAGACTTTTAGCAATACATAGGCTATTGTACATGCAGTATATACACATTGTGTATGTGTGTGTGTGTGTGTGTGTGTGTGTGAGAGAGAGAGAGAGAGAGAGAGAGAGAGAGAGAGAGAAAGGAAGCGAGCGAGTACGGCGGAAATAGTTAAATGTGTAGGTTTGACTCCTGTAATTGACTTATGTCATATGTCAGACGTGGGCCTACCTTAAATCACATATTAAGTATGAGAATAATTCAAAATTCGATACATGAATGTTGTACATGCGGGTTTTAAGGTATCTATGCACGGGTATTTATTTGGGTATGACAAATGATTGCAATTTTTAAATATCAACAATAAAGGGGATTAACTACAAAGCGGCTACTGCTATTACTATTAACATGGTGGTGGGGTGGATGGGGTAATATCTGTACTCTTTATAGCATATATTTAAATGAGAGGCTGGTCCTGTCTGAGGTGACATCTGACGTCATGGGAAAATAAACCTTTTTTTTTTGATGGTGGTGGACCTTGTCATTTAAAAATAGTGTATTTTCGGACATAGGCTACCGTTTAACACCTATTTTGTTACAACATAATAAACAGTCCCTTGGTAATTGTGAAATTGGCTCGGTGTGCGTTTTTAGATTTTTTAAAAAAAAAAAATTTAGATTTAAAAATACTGAAAAGGGCTACATTTACATACTATTGCCATTATTTTGTTATTTTCATAAGGTATTCAATAAATCCACTCATCGAGACGAAGCAGATTTCAACAGCTTCTTTCCTGTGTTTTCGTTTTGCATTCTTGGACACAGTCTTGTTTTACATATACAATGCACTGTGACAGAGAATAGAAACATAAATATTCTTCAGTGGTTTTAAGCAGGCTCGGGAAACCTTAAACGATACCGACGGCCGGCGACAAAGCCATACCATTTTGTTAATTCTTACGAATGAAAACGCTGATAGCACTTTTAGCATTCTGATTTATTTTTTTCCTAGTGTACGAAAGCGTTGCATATAAACCTACAGTCTACAGTATCAGCAACGCTACATTTGTACCACCGAACAGTAGAGTGTTACTTCTGGGTAAACATCATGTTTCCGTTAGATGGGCGCATCGCACGGCTTGAAATTCCGTTCAAAAACAAAATCTATTAGACCTTCCTCTTCCTGGTCTGTTCTACTGAGCTTGCGCACTGTCTTGCAGCGTGACGCTCGGCAAATTCAAAACAGGCAAGCCCGAACATCTTGTGCATATAGTCCCACGCCGAGCAAAATTCTGAATGAAAAACAGCGAACGTGGTTTCGGTATGCACTGCGAATGAATAATGCTGATTCCCGAGTTTCCATGGGAAAGTAGACCACTCCGCGAATAGCCCGGGCTAAATTATTCAAACTCGATATGCACGTTGCGACCTTGACATCATAGAGTCTACCTGTCAGAGAGGGAATACAGCAAGCACTGCTTACGCACCGAAAACTGTCGTCCTCCAGCATGTTTCGTGAAGATGAGTTAGCATCAGCCTCTGCGACTGGAAACACCGAGCGTGTTGGAATTTTACTACAAACTGGAACTGATGTCAATGCTGTGAATAGGTTTGGACGAACGCCACTTCAGGTTGGTTCTCTGTCAGTCAAAGCGCTTGCAATCCGCTCAGTTTTAGAAAAGTTACTGGGTGACACGAGTATAATCTAACACTCAATCGTGTTTTCATCAGCAGGCTTCAAGTAGTTGGGATGTCTTAAATAAAATACAAACTTTTGAAATTGCATCGTTGATCGTAACGTAGGCCTAGTTAATAAAACAGTTTACTGTGCAAGATCTAATGTGCACCGACTGATGTGATACAATTCAGTTTCTTACGTCGTCTATATAAAGCCTACAGTGTGCATATATATATATATATATATATATATATATATATATATATATATATATTTATTAAAAAGGACAACATATACTTATTTTTGCGCTTTAATACTAAACTTAAAACTAAATCAGATGCAAGTTCAATATTATATTATTACAATCAGGTGGCATCTCATTACCTAAGTCATGTTCTATAGATTTAAGATTTGTTTGTTTTTTACATATCTAAATACACAGCTGGTTATTTGCCGAAGCGATTCAAGTTAAGTACATCTAAAGTGCAAAGGTACAGCAGTGCCCCACCGGGATTTGGACCTGCAGCCGTTGGATTACGTATTCCGGTCCTTAAATATTATCCTACGCATCCGTTACTGTTTTTTAAAAACACGCCTTAAAAAGCGTTATGGGTATTTTAAAGTGTTACAGAACTATTAATGTCTTATGTCGTCTTAATGTAGCCAAGCAAACACTTAAAATTAAACATGTTTCTTATTATGAAGGATATACGTTTTTAAAGCCAATGTTTTGCTGTATGATGGTTGCGATCAAAAAAAAAAAAAAAATGCAGCACGCTAAAATATCCCAAGCAATGTGGTGTAGGCTACTGAAACCTCTGAATGTTCCCCTTTTTCGGGGACACAAGAGAACATAGTTTCCATTCCCCACTATCCTTTAATACAGCTATGCACAATTAAAACAAATGGCTCAAGTGTAATATATTTTCAAACGAATTCTAATGATATGCCATACGGATGGAGTTATATTTGCCTGAATAATGAATAATTCGACTAAATGATTCGTTTTAAATAATTAAGAACAGGTGTTATTCTAATTACACAAATCAGGCCTGAAATGAATTAGTCAAAAAAAAATTCCCGAGCATACGTGTATGGTTATATATTCATATATTTTTGTTAGCTATTAAAAGCAATATAAAATAAACTAATTGATAGTCAAATGCTTTTTATTTCATGATCAGACTGCAGAAACTATACTTAGCCGGTTGCAGTTCCACTAAAGCCACAAAACTGTATTCTCGACAGTTGTGTTATATAGTTGATTAAATGCTTGATCCGAACACCAATATGTCGTTATCAAAGTGTTTTTTCGACCTCAAACTTAAAAAATCGTTTGTTTCGTAGGTGATGATGATGGGGAGTACAGCTGTCGCACGCTTATTACTCGAACATGGGGCGAACCCCAATGTTTCTGACAGCCACACCGGTGCTACACCCCTCCATGACGCCGCAAGAGGGGGGTTTCTTGAGACGGTGGCCATCCTAATCCAGTACCAAGCCGACGTCAATGCCAGGGACTATAATGACCGTCGACCCATTGATTTGGCCAGGACAAATGGCCACCTGGACGTTGTTGCTTTTCTGGAATCTTTGTAAATTCAATCATTACGATTTTTTAAACTTGTATATAAACTAGGAATGTAAATTGTATATAAAAAAATTTCACACAGCTGTGGTTTTATTACTGTCACATTATACCTATGTAAATATAATTATTTTATAATTATGTGTTTATTAGTTAATATTTAGGCCTATTTTTTGCTAAACAATGCTTTCCCATTCGCTTAATTAAATTAACGGCAAACCTTATATAAGCTTGACCAGCGCATTAACTTTCTGGAAAAAAAGATTAAATTCTATAAATTGTATTGTTGAAAGCAAGCGTTGTATTTTCATTAACGTATGTGGTCCTTTGCTCTAGCTATAATAATCATGACTACAGTATTTTTTTTTTTTCTGAAATTGTCCGGTGAACTATTCTTTCTCATACTCATACTCAACAATTTGAGCAATATTTCCATGATGACATATTACTTTACAATTGTGTCCGTATTACTTAGAAGGTGAAAGTCCTAAGAAAAATGTGATTTAAATTCTGTTATGTGTTTTAATTTATGTAATGTGTACTATCTGACTGACTCCATAAATATTCTATTTAGTATGTGAAGCTAAAAATGGCATTCCGTGAGTTGCGCGTGTGGATATAGGTCGAAACAAAATACATTTGCTGTATTTGACAGCAAAAAAAAAAAAAAAAAGTATTAATTTTGTAATGAATACAATGAATGCAGGCGATTTATCAGATTTTTGAGTGCTGGTAAGGGTTTTTTGTTTGTTTTCCATATTCAGTTAGTCAGGCAGTTTTCTTTTTTCATATTCCGAACTAATTTTTATTAAAACAAGGCTATGCAATATCGCATGTTCAAATGTTAATCGCCTGTAAGCGCTTTTATTCTTTTTTTCCAAAACAAAATACTTCTGTACACAATAGCACATATTTCAGCAACGCAGTTAATTCCTAACTGACGATGTTTATTCTCTTCAAAATATGAGTGGACCCCCATTTTAAATTAACAAAATGTTCATTTTATATGAAGAGGTTGCAGATTTAGGAGACCTCCTAGGCCCTTTTTGCGTGTCAGCAATTTGCAAGTCAAGGCAATGAGTGCATGATTATATTGATAGGCTATGTGTTACCTGAGTTTTTATCCTGAGGTAGTTTGTCGTTGAAATATGTGGCTGAAAGTGAATAGTTTTTCGTTGTTACATTAAACGATTACTTTAATTGGTTGATTATTTTCTGACATGACTTTAGATGTCACAACCACACTTTACCACTGGTATTAACACAATATTTAACAATTTTGTGATGGAAACATTTTTTATATGAAATGTTAGTACAAGGAGCAGTGTTTCCCTATATACAATTGTATTAGGTTTTTAAAGTATTCTGGCAAGATAGGGAACAAGGGAGATGCTGTAAAATACATGATTTATTTGGTTAGCTGACACCCTTATCCTGGGAAGGCTGCATAGCATACATTTGACAGATTTTTCGTTCATGCAGCTGGATGCTTACTGAAGCAATTTCATTTTTTCTGTGACTGTAAGTATACACACAAATGCCGAAAAGCTGAAAGTCATGCATCAAAACCCTTTCAGTAAACCCCCAAACACATTTTACTAGTATTCACCAATGTTGATATTTCAGTTCACTCTTTTGCAAAAACACTTAGCACACATCACACACTCACACAAAGTATAGTTTTCATAATGAAATCTCTGATGGGATGACTGCGAATCCCAACTCAAAATATCAGTTGCCCTTATTCACATATCACCTGTACAAGCTCACAATAGAATTATCTGTTTGAACTTTTTTGTTTGTCATCCATGATAAGGTGTAATCAGGCCAAAAACATATAAAAACTGATAGTAGTGTTTTCTATTTATCATAGTAGTGTGAAACTGGTCTTTAGTGAGAGGTAGTCATATAATGATGTGTGTGTATTACTTTGATGTAGATGTTTCATTCTGAGGGGTGTTAATGTGGTTTTGAAGTTATTGTTTCATTTTACACAGGGTTTGTGAAGTTTTGCTGAGCCACTGGTTTTGAGCATTATGTTAATAGTTCTGAGACCATTACTTCATTGGAGTTGTTGTTTCAAGAAAGCAAGTACTGCAGTAAGTGTCATTGCTGCTAGTTAATAAAACATGGTTATTTTTATTTGCTTGCTTTTTGGGTGAGAGGCAGTGGTGAGAAAATTGTGCTGACCATTTCTCTGTCAGCCTGTAGATGCCATTTAATGTACAGTTATCTGGGGATTATTTGGATGGAAAGCTTGTTGTGTTCTTGAAATTTTGTTCTTAATTTGTGCCACCTTTGCTGCTGCTTATCAAATAATATATTTCCATTTTCCCTGAAAACTGGATCTGTTAACAAAAAGAGGGAAATGTTTTCAAATTTACATTGAGTGAATTATCAGTCACACGACTTATACTCATTTTAGGAATTCACCTAAGTGAGTGATCAGACGGGCCTGTCCCAATCTGAATGAAATCAGAGCGGGGGTGGGAGGATCCTGAACAGAAGAATGCCGTGGCAGATGCCAGCTCTCGGTTCAAATAAAAACAAATGTCGAAATATGGGCTGTGGCTACTTTGATTGTCCCTCCCTTTTAGCTTCCTTAAAAATTCAGATCACTACCACAACAAATTCATTGCACATATATGATAAGCACAAGATCCATTCAGGAGATGTAAATATTGTCTTTATGATTTTATCTGAGGAGTGTAAGTGGGCACAGGGCAAGAGAACGCTGCAATACTACTTGGTCTTGTTTCTTCACTGTAGACCTTCAGGCTGCTACAAATGCCATTTTGCTTGCTGCAAAATGCTGCAGGTTACAATTACAAAGGAGGAAGCAGAGCAGAAAAGCCATTAAATACTGTGGGCTATAGGGCTGCTGTATGGTTTCTTGGATGTACAGCCACACACACACAGATACAAATATATGTCCTTTTTGTAGGTTGGTTTGTTGCTCTCACAGAAAAGATGATCTTTGTGACAAATTGTTGCTGTTAATTTTTTAAACCTCTACTGCTGATCTGCTGTGGTAGACCACAGTTTTACACGTAAAGTGACAGTTCCGGTTTTTCATTTTTCTGTCTTAATGGCATTCGATTTGTTTCCTCCAGCAGTGGCTTAGATACTGCTCCTAAACCAAATCAGATAAAGACGATAGACTGTCTAGAACGTCTGTTTATTATTGTTAAAGTAGTTTTACAACAAGAAAAAGCACAAAAAACACCTCTCACACACACACAGTTTGGAATGTAAGCAGCTACTTATGCTGTGAGATTGTTGCCATTTTGCTAGGGGGTAGCAAAAGGTTTTCATGCCATTGTGTTTTTATAACAGAAATGCGTGTAATAAGTTGAATCAGATGAACCAGTTCCAGTTCTTGTTCGGCCATCTTATAATTATACAGAACTGTGAGTGATGAGTCAACACAAAGATGGAGGCATCTGTGAAGTTCCTGTTACATTTTATATTATTGAATTAAACTGTCATTGAATGGCCCACAGCTGCTGACTGGTAGAATCAATTGCTTGGAATTAAAATATCTTAATGGACCTATGGATGGAATGTTGTCCCTGATTGAAATTAAAATTATGTCATAATTTTTTTTTTCATTGATTTGTACAAGGCACATTTCTAGAAATTGACTGAATTTTAAAGATATATAAAAACCATTAATTGATATAGCAGTCACAAACTATGTTGAAATATAGAAGTACGTTCTGTACAGTCTGTATGCTGCTCTGTGCTCTGTTGGAGTACAGTCTGATGCACCATGTTACTCTATGATTGGTGCACTTTGTATAATTCGCAGTGCTGCTCTGTGATCGGATCCTCAGGTCTGATGCGCACTGCTGCTCTCTGATTGGTTCCTCAGGTCTGATGCACAGTGTTTCTGTGTGATCAGATCCTCAGGTCTGACGCACACTGCTACCCTTGATTGGTTCCCCAGATCCGTGATCAGATTCCAATGTCTCATACGTAGTGCTGCTCTGTGATCGGATCCTCAGGTCTGATGCGCGCTGCTGCTCTGTGATTAGATTCCCAGGTCTGATGCGCATTGTTGCCCTGTGTGTGGATCCCCTGGTCTTAGCTGTGCTGTCTGAGAGAGTGGGTGTGTTGTCGGGGTGGGTGGGACGGGTCAGCTTCACAGGTCTCACAGCTGGCTACCGGACTCCGGAGACTGACTCAGCCTTCACTGGCAGGCCCTGCGGCCATATGTGCCAGGAGCAGTGAAGGTGAAGGAAGGATGTGCTGTTGTTTGAAGTGGGGAGGAACGGAGGGCCCAGATCAGCAGGAACTAAGGAGATGAATCAGGACACGCTAAGGAAGGTAAACAATCCCTCAGTGACAATCTATCAACTCATTGGCAGTCATTCAAGGGAAGCCATCAAACATGGGAAGCCTTTTGTCACCACGATGTGATAAACCAAGAGCCTTAAAATTAATATATTAACACTTTAAACTGCTAAAGGCAAATATAAAATATCTAACATAAACAAATATAAATATCTAATCTGCTGTACTTTACAACAGTGTGCTGATTTAAGGTAGGAAATGCAATGTAAGCGTTTTCTTGGTGTTTTCTTAACCAAAACTGTTGAAGGGCCTTTGTGCAAGAAAGACTTTTGTATTGACAGCCATTGGCACCATTTGGCGCACTACATTTGCCTGTGGCGCCTTTCTAAGGACACCAACAAAACCATTCTGTGGCACACAACAGTGGACTTACAGTGTACTGGCTTCGCTAAAGAAACATCTACAATGTGTAAAGGAATAGAACAAAAGAATAATGTTAAAATAAGAAAGGGACAGTGTGTATCTGCATAATTTAGAACAGCAATCATGCCCCTGTGTTAGTCTGTTTATTGCGCTGTTCAGATCTGATATAGCCGTTATTCATAGGCCCGGTTGTTTGAATTTGAAATCACATCATGTAATATCAGGTCCGCAGCTCCTGAAGACTGCCTGCTGCAGCAGTCACTTTATAATTATTGAACGATGACATCCACAGGCCTTTCAGATACTTCCTCTATTTACTTCCTCATTCATGCTGACATTCTCAGTTTGTTTAGAAATGCTATTTTATGTGAAGTTTTCAGTTGGTTTTTCTTGGGACTTTAGACACATAAACATATGATTTTTGGACAAATCATTTTGCCACTAGAAGTATAACCATATCACCATAATAATGCAGTTGAGACCCATTGAAAACCATGGTTTTGTCATATCATCTGGTTTATTTGCAAATGAAATTACATCAGTGATATACCACCAGTAACCACAGGTGAAATGGGCAAAAAGTAGCATATATGAGGTATATTTTTATGTGTGGCATTTTAGTTAAATGTTACAGTACATGCTAGTTATAAATCAAGGTTCTCTAAAAATCTGGAATTGCAGTAGCAGTGGAAAGTAGTCTTGATATTATTATATTATATTATATTATATTATATTATATTATATTATGTTATATATGATTGCGCATGTGTGTATTAGTAATTTCAATTCTATTTGGACTATCCTGCTGAAATAGAAAGCAAATGATATTAATAGATCATTTTGTATGGAAAAGTTGCACTGTATGGATGGGGAAATGAGAAATGCAGGTGATAAGAACAGATTGAGAAACAACTCCGCATGAAACCAGACAAGTGCGGTGACTGATCCATTAAACAAGTCGAACAATGATCCTGATGCTGGGCGGATGCGCTCGGCTCCCATGAGACGCAGAACCCGCACGAGCTGCAGGGTGTAATCTGTGTGCGGTCTGCCATGAGTGGGGCGCAGGACCTGCACCACTGACCAGAGTGGCTTTGCAGCAGGGCGGCTCTGCCAAGGCGTGGCAGCCCCAGCCATGAGGCATGCAGGGCCTCCCAGTTCCTCTTGCGAACGAACACTGATTCTCTGGAACACAGCTTCCACTGTGACAGAGGAGCCCGTGCGATCGCTGCAGGAATAACATAATGAAATATGTCAGCCGCTCTTTCTTGTTAAGCTGTTCAGCTTATTGTTGCATTTAGAATCCACTCTTCGAATCTGAATGAAAAAAAAATTTTAACAACTCAGATATAATTGCTATTCTTACATCATGTAAATGTGTCACTTGTTCCCAGGACATCCAGTTGATTTCCTGATTATTTTAGACAATATTTTGTGTTTGTTCTGGGAATGCAAGCTAGTTGCTAGGTTTTGGGACCGTGTGACAAAGACAGTCTCAGAACGTATTGACAGGGACATAATTAAAAGTCTGGGTCTTTATTTATTGAATGATGATTTTTCTTGGATCTCTCATATTGTCAAAGAAGGTTTCTCTGCTGCGTGAACAGTGTACATGTAGTTCAGGGTTGATTACTTGTTGTTGATGCCCGTGTGTATGTGTATGTATATGTTTGTGTATGTATACATATATGTATATGTATGTGTTTACTGAATACAAGAATCCAAATGTGTGCGCACATGTGTGTGTGTGCATATACATGTAGACATATTTTCTTTTCCAATATAATAAAACATCTATCACTGAAAAGAAAACATTTAGTAAAATTCACCATAATTATGAAATACCAAAAAAGCCACAGAAACAAAGGGTTTTACATCCCAAAAATATGAATTACACAAATCTGAACATCAGCTATGCTTTCTGAAGCAGCACTTCTAACAGAGAAATAATATGCATGGAGGAGAGGATAATACCAGTGTGTTTAGTTTTACTAAAGGGCTCATGTTTTAGAGTCCACCACAGAATTCCACTGTGGGAATGGCATATATTATTATGATGTACAATTTCCCTATCTTCCAGCATGATGTCATGTTCTTGCAGGCTTAAAATACAGTTTGAATAGGAACAATATAGTGATGTTGAATGTGAGCAAGCACTTTTAGACACACAACTTAAAAATATAGCCCATACGCATTGTCTGGCTGGTATATGCTGATGGTTAGTGTGATACAGGCAAATTAATGCTCTATTGATGTCAGTAGAGAGGAATATTATGCAAGCAAAAAGATGTTATATTTGCATGTAATAAAAGCAGATAAATTGTGCTAAAGTAAGACCCTTAAGTAATATTCAGGTACAGCATAAAGTTGTAGATGAAAGAGAAAAACACGAATGGAGAGTATATGCCAATGACACACCTTATTTCCTAGGGTAATCTGGCGGAAAAGAAGGAAAAAATCTTTTACGTGTATATGTTTTGTAAAATATAAATAGGACATTTCAAGCTGTGAATTAGAATATGGAGTTTCCCACTCTTATCCAGAGTCCAGTTTGAAGCATCGCCTATAACCTTTCAGTACATTATCATTAATGGTGGTGATGACTAACAAGCGTTTACTGAGGAAATCAAAACAAAGAAGCACCATGAGTGTCGCAGCCATGGTGACCGCTGCCCTCTGGATTCCAAGCACTCGCGCCATTGGGCAGGCTCCCTGCCTCTCCACGGCACACACCCAATAACTGGCCACAACAGAACCCACCCTCTCCTTATACGCTGAAGCTCTCACCAGCATGGTGTTCCGTCCTCTCTGTCACAGATATTCTCAGGAGCTTTCTTTTTTCTTCTGTTTACTTTGTCTATGGCGTAAAACCATTTATGACCAATCCTAGGCCTAGTGAGTAGGTAAAACAGTCAGGAGAAATGAGCAATATGGCATTGTACCATATGATTGTTATATTTGTTTTTTAAATGACAGTGCTTTGTTGGATAGCAGGAGAGAGGTGTCTTTCATGAAAAGAGAAAAAGATTTATTCACTACTGCAATGAATGAACACACATGTATGAGTCCCATATGGCTGAAGAGAGTATTTTTAACCTACAAGGCTGTAAAATAACAATAATAATTCTGTACGATTTTAAATGAGCAGCAGTAAAAATGCTATGAGCCTTACACATGGTAAGCTGAAACCCCAGCTCTACATTTCCCCATGCTGACTGGCAGAACTGTGCTTTTTTCTAAATTAAACAATGCTGGGTGGTTGGGAATTTGCCAGCGTAAACAAGCTGAAAACGTAGGAAGATGTGGCTTTACCATTAGCATAGCACTATACAGTGGTCCTCAGTCTTTGTGAGCTACATTGATGCATGAGGTAAATCCTCCCCTGCCTGGGTTGGCATTCTATGAACAAAGAGCAGAGGGAAGAGTAAGGTGTGGTACAGAGCCAGAAATCACCCTGGGCTTTTTGTTTTGGGTTTTTTTTTTTCTTTCAAAATTTCCATCAAGTGATAACCCTGGTTCTATTCACAAAGATGCTGACTAAGTAAAGAAATCCCCCAATTTGTTATTTCATTATCAGCGTTTCTTGGCAGTAAAATATCAACAGGTGATTTTCAAAAAAAAACACCCCCATCATTTTCTAAACAAAATACTTTGGGTGAATTTATTTCCTTTCGTGTTTTTATGTGGCAATGCTCTGCTTTATTTCCTCTTGAGAGAAAGGCAGAAAACAATGAGAGCGGTGAGGTAGTGTCTCAAACACTTCCTCGCTGCAAGCATCCGCCTCGAGCGCTTTCAGCAAGCCCCTGGTCAGAGTGCCACACTCTCTGGAATTTGATGCCCATACTCTAATGAACACTTTGATGGGCCAGAGAGGAGGGGACAGACACAATCCCAGGGTGTGAGCACGGCTGTAGCGCTCTCACTCTACCCACGTGCATCCTCTGCTCATTCAATTACACACAAAATTGCACACACCACACATTCCACACACACAACGCACACGTGCAAGCACTCGCTCGCATAGCACACATATCCACATCCGCACACAACCAAAGTTGTAAAATCATGTTGAGTTGTTCATGCCTAATGCTTGCTTACTGTCAAACTTCACCACAATACAAAGATATACAAACATTTCTAAAATGTTTTAGAAATGTAGCATAGTGGTTAAGGAGCAGGACTTGTAACCGAAAGGTTGCCGGTTCAATCCCCGCTGGGATACTGCTGCTGTACCCTTGGGCAAGGTACTTAACCCACAGTTGCCTCAGTAAAATATCCAGCTGTATAAATGGATAACATTGTAAAGAACTGTAACCTATGTAAGTCGCTTTGGATAAAAGCGTCTGCCAAATGAATAAAATGTAAATGTATAATTGAAAACAGGCCCAAACATGCATCATTTTCTCAGCATAAATGTTGTGCTGTGGGAATGAAATGGATTCCACTTTGCCAAACCTCTGGCGCAAAAGAGACATGCAGTACTA